>NW_027103247.1:1596275-1604636 GCF_902728285.1 Clytia hemisphaerica | reverse complement strand
TAGCTTTCAGAAAAAAACAACATCAGTCATCTACAGGATGCAATTGCACAACAAGGATGAGAGTTACCTGAATCAAGTTCGCAAGACGATAATTAAAACTTGAAAGTTTGAAACAAAATAAAACGTGCAGCAGCCAAAATCAACCAACCAAAATTTGTCACTCAATTCCCGAGACAGCGCTTCGATTTTTAAGGCCTTGTTTATACGCTAAAGTAAAAATATTTCCGCACATGTAAATGGGTCATTGTTTAAGGTCCGGCAAAATTTCCGGGAAACAGCCTATCCGGTGGTGCGCGGATCTAGGTGGGTTCCGCCTCCCCCGTAGATCTTTTTCTTGGGAAGTTGATCTTCAAATTAGTTTTCAATGTTGGCTTGGCTCAAATTTTTTCATCTATGGCTCAAATTTTAGGCAATTTCTCAAAGTTTTTGAAAATGTTAATCTTATTAAAAAGCGCCGGGTTATTTTTTGATGAATCCCTTTAGAAGTTTTGCAGCGCATTTTTTTGCTTGAGAGTCAAGTAAACGATATAGCGCTTTCGCAGCATTAATCTTTGATACGCATTTTGGCGGGACGCTAGTGTTTCTAACTGAAAGGTACATGAAAAAACTTGAACGGGACTCAATGTAGGTTAAGTAAACAAAAAATTATGATACAAAGGCATGCTCCGTTCGCCCGTGCCCGCCATTATGGGAAAGATCCGAACCTGCGAACAGCGCCCAAAAAAACCCGACAATTTTACCGACTTTCCGAATCGGGTTTTCTTGTAAATAACAGTCAGTCGGACGACCCGAATGGAACATATTTTTGATTGCCGCCTTACTGCACGTTTGCAATCGGACATTTTGTCTCATTTTAAGTTTTCAAGTTTTAATTAATTGTCTTGGGAACTTGAACTTGATTCAGGTAACTCTCATCCTTGTTGTTCAAATACATCCTGTAGATGACTGATGTTGTTTTTTCTGAAAGCTAGATTTCCTAGTGTGACTAACTGACTGTCACAAGTTTTCACCCTTGCCTGTTTCCATTGTCTTCCATTCAGAGATATGAAGGTGCACTTATCTTAGTGGTACTTGCAACAAATGTTTCCTCATTTTAATAATAAACGGCACTTCTGTCATCATTTGACAATCAAAAAAGATTTTGTATCAAAATTCAATCAACTTCCATCAAAATGATCCACATCATTTTCTGTGTACCTTTTAAAAATCTGATAAGCAATTGAAGAGTTTGATTCCCTAATTAGGTACTTTAAACTACAACTATTTTTCAGTCTATCAGAAATGTTTTTCATGACAATAAAATTAAAAAAAACATTCACAAAAAAGTTTTGAAAAAAGATTACCACAAAATCAGCATCTGTTTCCCAGTCATCATCATCAACATCTGCATTTGCTAATTTGACATCAACACCTGTTTTCCACATCTTCAATTAATCTAAATTTAAAGAAATATAAGCAAGTATCTTCAAGTAGTTTTGTTTGTCTTTTTAGCTGCTGACTTTTTCCTTTCTGAAGTCGAGAATAGAGTTGAAATCGAAAGTGAATCGCCCCATTATGCGCCCCCATTTTGTTTACCTTTTTAAAGCCAACAAACTTTATACAAGATGGCGTTTTTCGGGCGGCGCCCGAAAAATTGAAATTTTTTTGTGAACTTCTCGCACGACCCTCCAGTCTGGAAAGAGGGAAATGTTACGCCGGAGCTGCACCAACTTAACTGGGAAAAGTTGAAGGCAGCAGATCTCAAACCTCAAATCTACGCCGGAGATCTCCGGCGCACAAGCCGCAATTTCCAGACTGGACGACCCTTCATCTTTTTTTGGCCTTGTTTATGATTCAGAGGTTCTGACCTTGTTCAGAGCCAATTATTTTTGTTCAGCTAGATTCCTTACTGGGGAGAGGAGGAGGAATACTTTAAATTAATATTCGAGAGATTTAGTTGCGCGAACTATTATATTTCTAAATTTTTTGATTTCGCAAACGAATCAGCTGTAAATGACCCAAAAAAATGCCATGTTCACATAAAATAGTCAAAAAGCTATTTTCAATAAATCTTCTTTGGAAGGAAGGGATTATCCGGAAGATAACGCAAAGTTTATTATGTTACGACTAGGCTCCATTTCGCAAAGAAAACAAAAAAACAACGTATTTTTTCACAAGTTTGTTGATTTCATTATTAGAGATGAGTTCGAGTAGAGTTTGCAGTTCTTCAGATTTTCTAAATTTTCAGAAATCGAAATTTTATCGATAGTTTCACTTTCAGAGAGGTTCCCTGTGGCCTGATTTTGCTTCAAACGCCCTCAACTTGTATACCAAACGCATCGACACAGAATTTTACGTAGATTTCAAAAATGCAATAAAAAGGAAAGCAAAAGTTTCTTTATCAAAAGTTATAGTTCTTTGAAGTACTGCCATTATTCTGATCCCTCTCCTACAAGCATACTCGTAGTTGGCAGCGAACGTATGTGTGAGGTCGAAAACCTTCATATTTAAAGGACTCTTATAAGGTTCTGTAAGAGAAGAATTTATCAACCTAGTTCAAAGCAATTACCCTAAAGGTAGCATGAACAATGTTAAGCCGGGGAGGGAGGGGAGGGAAAGAAAAAAATGGAAAAACAAGGAATCCTTCAGTATTATTAAGAAACTTTAGAGAAGGTTCGCGAGCAATAAAGAAAAAATTTGATACTGTTGGCAATCGTATGATCATTAAAAATAATAGTTTTGATTTACAAAAAAAACATTTTTGTTTTGACATTCATAATTTAAACAAAATCAACTAAACAATTGAAACAGCTACAAATTGGTATACAAAAATTGTAAGATTGCACGAAGATTTGAACAGACAAGTGTAAAAGTCTATGGATATATCCTTCCTTTCACCTTCTTTGGATAGGTTGGGAGATATTTCATATTGTGTATGTGTGGAATATAATAATGTCTGTACTGAGCATTCTTAATATCAAGAGAAACCAGAACAGAATTCAAAAAAATACCTACAAACATAAAGAAAAAGAAACTGAATATATAACAAAAACCAAAACCAAAATCAAAAATAAGTTAAAAATTGAATTTGCAAAAATTTTCAAACAATGTCATTTGAAATGTCAAGAAGTCGTCAATCTTCAGTCAATTTACATGATCCAATCCATTTCTACCGGAGTGTAAATATATCCACAATATCGAACGACAAAAATATCAATAAGTCACCCAGCAAAGACCAGAAGATCAAAACCCAATATGTTCGAAGAATGTAGAGTGTGTGAGGGCTGGATACGGCGACACCGAGGATTTGGGCAATTGTTCTCCCTAAGACAACCACAATACCACACAACCGCCGGCTTATGTACCAGTGAAGATCAACAGCACCCTGATTTGGCAGGTTTGTTCGCCTCATCTTCATCAACGATGACAACATTTCGCTTACGTTGTGAAGCATCCCTTGATTTCGATGAGTTGGGATTAGACGCCATTTGTGCTTCGTCCTCCTCTTGTTTCGCTAACATCCCTGCAAAAACGAGGACGAATTTGTTGTAAAAACTTCGAACATAAGATTCAGAGTTGAATTATTTCAGTTGAATATGAGCCCTGGTGTTTTGCCTTTTCAAAGTCAAGAAAGCAAAGGAAAAACAAGTTAGTAGTTAGAAGTATTCAAAGAGTTTTTCGCGGGGTTTTTTTTTTATAAGGCCTATGAAAATCTTTTAGGACCCAAAAACTGACGTCACAAGCAAAACCCCTTGACCCCTAAAATTTGACGAAATTTCAAAAACCACTTATACCAATCGAAAGCTATCAAAAACGACATAGAGCACTTTTAAGTGGACATACAGTAGTTGATTTCCCGACGCGACTCGAGTAAATCGACCAGAAATGACATCAAAACGGAATTTTTACGTTAATTTTCTCGAGAAATCGACTCGATATCAATATCCACTTAAAAGTCCTCTTTATCGTTTTTTGAGAGCTGTCGATTGGTATAAGCGGTTTTGGGTTTAAAAAAATTACTTTGAAATTTCGTCAAATGTGACGTCAGTTTTCGGGTCCAAAAATTTTTTCAAGGCATTAGCAAAAAAAACCCTCTACACGAAACTCTTTAAATATTTCATTATTTGAAATGGACCAGGTTCGGTTGTGTCGCATAAAAGATTGCACGGGCCCTAAGTCTCTAATTATCGGAAAGTTCTTACAGTTCTAATTACACCACAAAATTAGTATTTTCAAAACAATACATACTTTTTGATAAATCGAGGAAAAGTTCATCAATCCCCTTGTTTAATTTGGCTGATGTATGGTATAATTTTGCGCCGACCGATCGTGCGTATCTAAAGAAAACGAAATAGTCAATTTAGCATTGGAAAGTCGAACGTAAATTTAATGACGGGTAAGACTCACGATACAGCAAGGAATGCGAGAATACCTGAATGAGATTGATTTCAAAGTTCCTTTTTGAAAAATATGATTCAAAGCCAACCAGCCAATAGAAAGACAAATAATGGAATCCAAAAGAATAGTTTTCTTACTCTTCAGCATCACTGTTTTGAACGTTCCTATCTTTCTCCAAATCAATTTTATTGCCTGAAAGTGAGAACAATTTTGGAGGTGATTGACAAAGGTAAATGAAGCACCCAAAAGAAATTTCATGTTAAAACTATATTTTGACCAATCTAAAAACGTTGACATGAAATTTTTCTGTAAATTCCTAACTTTTATTTAGCTTTTACAATGAAATAATTTTTGACATTTTTGAGCATGGTGACAGTAAGGTGTCATAAAAATTGACATTTTCAGTACAAATTTATTTTTTATGTCGTTCAAGCCATAATTCATTGAATATTTAGGATGAAGTAAGCATTTTGAGCACAGGAAAGCTTTTGTTAGAATACAATAGTTACTTATAAGAGCAAAGAAAATTTTGGGTTTATGCTCACTTTGGAATGAAGAGTGACGTCATCAAAAAATATTTTTGTCAAAAGTTATCTCAAATGACAAGGATCTTGTGTGCCAAATCTCAACCAAAAACACCAACTAGATCAAAAGTTAAGGGGTGGTTCAGGAAAACGCCCCTCTTTCTGAACTGCCCCTAAAAGCCTAGTATGAATAGGGTTAAAGCCAATAGGCACTTTTGTCATTACCTGCTATACAAAGGCATATATCATCACCAAGCATTTTCTTCAGCTCTTTGACCCAATTTTTGACCTGTAGGAAAAAACAGTATTTTTACATTACAGCAATTTGTACACGGCATTCTTTTGTTGCATCAAAATAATATTCTGAGAATCAAAATGCTAAATTTATAAAACTTGTACTGCTAGTACCACTAACATCAAGCAAAATCAATATTTAGACTTGACATCAAAGGTATTGAAATACTCTTAATTGTGGCGTGCGTAGTTAAAACAAGAGAATTCAGGATTGTCAATCAGTTTAATGGGTTTTTTAAGAAATGCTTCTGCTTACCTTTTGGAAAGAATCTTCATCTGTTATATCGAAAACTAAAATTGCCCCATGGCTGAAAAAGAAAGTGAAATCGAGTGAAAGCAAAAAATATGCAAAAAGAGGAATAATTCTTCAATAAGAAAAAATGAAGAATTGACAAACAAAATGTGTATTTTCTAACAAGTAATGATAAGAAAATACCTGTCTCTGTAATATATTGGACCAAGTGCATGAAACCTTTCTTGCCCTGCTGTGTCCTATAAGTAAAATAAAACAATAAAACCTTTTGCTTAAAGCTTTGGTTGGGAGGTTTATTTCAAAAGCGAATGAATTCATACTTATTTATTACAGGTGCCCCTGGGGAAGACAATGGCTGAGCTGCCTAAAAGCTTAGTCGTTATTCCATGGACAGCCACTTAAAATATTAGTTATTATTATTATTATTATTATTATTGTTATTATAGGTATACAAAGACACTAAAAGTTGTGTTTTAGGTTCCACCAAATGCTTGAATATCCAACGTAAGCTCATAAGATGAAATTCCAGCTCATCTCAAACAATGTACGCAAACAAAGACTAGCTCTTGCAGACCAGAAGACCAGAAGACCAGAAGACCAGAAATTCATGGCATCACCTGAACGCAAAGTATGAAGTAATCTATGTACGCTCAAAGGAAATTCTGTGCAATGATGAATACAAAGAATGAACTTTATCTACGGAAGAAAATGTTGGCTAACGAGTTAACTTACCCAAATTGCGAGATTTACTCTTTTGTTATCAACATTGATTTTTCGATTTAAAAATGATGCCTACGGAAGAAAAGAAAATTTATCTTTTATTCCCAATTGTCACCTAACCCATCAAATCTTTTAAGAAACTGAAAAGAAATTAAATTTTTTTGATAGTGCTTGATGCCAACAAGATTCAAGGAAACTGAAAAGAAATTAAATTTTTCTGATAGTGCTTGATGCCAACAAGATTTAAGGAAATGATTTGATTAGACTTTAAATTATTACTTTAGTGGTTAGCTCGCTTAGTTTTATTATCACAAAAAAGGCGAAGTCACAAAAGGCGAAATTACATTTCGTAAAAATTTATGTAATCAAGCATACCTGTAGTGTTGTCAAATGTTTATCATTAAATTTATCTTGACAATATCGTAAAACTAAACTGGTTTTTCCAACACATCCTTCTCCAAGAAGAACTATCTTGAAGTGGTTTTTCCTATTCGCTGATGCCATCATAAAATACCATGTTCAACCATTAAGTTACTTTTAACAATTTTCTGATTATTTATTGTTGACTCTAGAAAGCAGGGATTTATTTATTGGTAATCAAAATTACAATTGTTGATTGCTTATTGTTCAGTTTTGTTTGATTCTTCATTCTTTTAGATTTAGATAGCTTTGTCATTGTTGGACAAAATTAAAACCACACATTAATACAGTGCTTTTTGATTCTCTGAAACAAATTAACAAAACAAAACAAAATTTCGAAATTATATCAGATAAATCAAAAGTTCCAGCATTCTTGTTTCCACTGCCAATTATATCTGGATAGACTTTAGGTGCTATTTTTTTATTTATAATGACCAATATCAATAGGGGTCCTTTATGCAATCAATGGTTAACTATGTTTAAAATATTTGAGAGAGAAACAGCAGAAACATTTCTATTTTCTATAGTAGACCAAGAGTAGGGTAGATCGCCAACTACCATTTTTAGCATGATGTCAAAAAATTCAAAGTGTAGTATTTTTTTGTTAAAATTTAATCTATTGTAAGACATTTTGCGCAATTTTTAACCTCCTAGGTAAAAAATCCAGCATTCCCCAGGGGGGTCTTTGATTCGCACTAGAGCGAAAAATGAGTAAAAATGGCATTCTTTGCCCATTTTAAGACTATGAAAGCCCAGTAAAGGGTCAAAATGGTTTCTAAATGGTGCCTTGTACTAATATTCAACATAAAAAGACAAAACAACCCCAGCGCTCAATGTTTCAATTTTAAGCTAAAAAAGCTGATTTTCTCCGATTCTGGGTAGCAAAATGCATGAAAGCAGATGAAAGCAGTATTTTTGAGGACCCACAACTTTTTAAGGTAAACACTTGAAATTTTCAGTAATGAAACACTTCAGAGAAAGCTCCAGGAAAAATCAAACTTGAGTTTTCAAAAATTTCCTATAAATCCATAATGGTGCCCTAGAAATTGAGTTTTCATGCTAAATGCCAATATTTCAAGCTAAAACTTGGTTTTCTCAGGCTAAAATCTCAAAAATGGTTTCAAATGGTGTCCTGAAATTTTTTGGTGTTGAAAGTATTCTGGAAATACTCTTGGAGAACCAAAATGGTTTGGGTAAAATCAAAGTGGTACACAATGGTTATATACATGCCAAAGTCTGCCATTATGAATTTTATTTCTTTAGGAAGAACACTCAAGCTTACTCAAAACATTGTGTTTTAGAATGAAATACAATTCCATAATGGCAGACTTTGGCGAACTTCTAACCCAAACCATTTTGGTTCTCCCAGAGTTGTTATCCAGAGACTTTCAAAAAGAAGGCACCATTTGAAACAGGGGGGTGGGTAAAATCTCAGACATATATGAGTAGTAAAAGGATTTTTACGAATTTTTACATACCATCCTGTACCATCACCCATAGCCTGGGAATCCAAGCTCATAATCTTAGAAAAAAAAAAAATACCTCCCCAACAAAGTTCTAGATATATAGCTTGGGCAGGTAGATAGTCTGACACAGAAAGAAAGCAGTCTGGTGTGAACCCTGTTGACAGACTGAAAGGGGAAAACCCAGGCAAACACACAAATCAACTTACCATAAAAACTTCTTTACAAGCTCTAAAGACTTTCAAAAAACTACTAAAAACCACATCAAAACATCATCCACATGTATTTAGACATCCAGCCAACAGCCTTT
>NW_027103247.1:1453650-1594941 GCF_902728285.1 Clytia hemisphaerica | reverse complement strand
AAGAAATCCTAAAGCTTTTGCTATTCAGTCAGTCAATAAAGTTGCTAAACAAGTCCACAGATCTCTTGATAAAGAGACGAGCAAGCATCATGTTCCTCTTGTCGACAGAACAGCAGTTGAGCCTCCACCAGTTGTTGTTGCTGTTGTTGGTCCACCAAAAGTTGGGAAGACGACACTCATCAATAATATGATTAAAAGCTACACAAGAGAGAAGATTAGTGACTTGAAAGGTCCAGTTACTATTGTTTCAGGTATAAATACATCTTTTTATATTATATAGACCTTTATTTGCTATTAAATGCTTTTGTCTAGCCTGACAAGGTGTAGGTGTATCCAGACTCAAAATTTTCGAAAAAAACCCAACATAGAAAATTTCTGATGCATGCAACTAAAAAAGTCTGGTACAGTTTTAATGGCACAGTAATTGAGTGTGAACCCTTGTGTTGAAATGGTTTCAAAACTTTGGATGGAGAAACCAATAAAAATACACCTTTCCCGTAATTCAAACTTCTCAGAAATGGCCCGGGAGAATGTGCACTCTAGTGTTGTGTATAAAATTGTTTGGAAGGTAAACAAATATGTTTTGTATGATTTTAATCAAAGTTTTGAGTTTCACAGATTTTCTATTTCGTCAAAAGTTTCGCGCAAGCATAAAATTTCAGAAATGGTCCTTCCTAGAATTTTTAAAGACATTTACTTTCACGAAAAGGGCCAAAATTTGCTAGGGAAAGTTTGTATATCATCTAAAAACTTTCGAAACTACTTAAAAACAGGGAATTTTTAAGCACTTTTTTATGTCTGTATACTGTCAACTGCTCTAACTTGGGACTATCTGACAAAACATGCGACGGCAATTCGGCCACCATTTCACCGAACATCTAAAGTCCATTTGATTCGAGTTAATGAGCGCAGTATTAAAAAAAACACGATTTTTCTTTTGCACAAGCCCCCCCCCCCACGGACCCTCAATTCACGCAATCACAAATTTTTTTTTGAAATTCACGCATTCACACAAATTTTCCTTGAGTTTCACGCAATAACCCGATTTTTCAGAAAATCGGAAAATTTTCGAGAAAAATCGGAAAATCTAGAACACAGCACACAATCGTTTCACGTATTCACAAAATACAGTAGCCCAGATTCACGTAATCAAAAAGTGGGCTTTCACGTTCACGCAAGTTTTTTCAATTCACACATTCATGCATTTTTTTTTCAATTTTCACGCATTCACGCAACCGAAAATACCCATTCACGCAACCGAAAATACCCATTCACGCATTCACACAAACCGCTGGGGGGGCCTTGCACCGAGTAGGCTTTTAAATCGAAATATGAAAAAATCCGTAGTGGAACACACGCAAATTTCTGGAACGAAGAAGACCAAATTAGGGGCAAAACAATAGTGTTTGACGTCACTTGCGCGGTAACTTACACACTCTTTATTTGTAAATTTCATCGGGTGATAGGTGGTTAGGCAGCAATTGTTCTCACTAATTTTCCAGTCGGCGTCCGGTCATTTTGAATGAAAACAAAAAAGTTAAAAAGGGTGCGCTATCAATGAAAGTTGTCCTGACATGTTATGACAGAAAGTATGATTGGTAAACTTGGTGGAGTTATCAAAACAAATTTGTTGTCAAAGAGATTTAACAGTAAGTGAAAATACAGGCCAGACATCAACTAGTCCCATGTTTCGACCAATCGTCCCAAATTAGAGCAGTTGACGGTAGTGGCCAAAATACTCTATCTAAGATGAGTTTTTGAAACTCATCCAAAATAGAAAAGCTATTTTCTAGCAAAATTAAACCTATTGGTGGTTTACAAGCAAAAATAAGAATATGTAATCACTCGATAATGACCAACTTACGGTAACCAACAGTATTTAATAACTATCAATTTAAGCAGCAGATTCCTAATAATTTGAATGGATGAAAAAAACTTCTCAGAAGCAGCCTGTGCGTGGGAAAAGTTGTGCTCCACCTTTTTTTATAGAATTGTAAGGGGAACCATTCAAACTCAAACTTACCATGAAAAACATTTTTTTTCTGCTGCTTTATATTATATGGAGATAATAGATTCCTGAAATGTTGGTGAAAAAGTTTAGAAATTATCTCTGTTATTCTTTTAATGTAAACTAGCGGGTACCTGGCGTTGTACGCCAGTTAAGCTGTACACGCTAAAAGTCCTTTGGATGTTGAAGCTGGCTTAAAAGCGCGATCAAATAAAAAGGAAATCGCTTGACTCTAGCCCTCCCTCGGTAGTCTTATTTTAACCATATTTGGATTGTGTACTGTCCCTGTGATGTAATTTTTTCCAAAGTTATCAGAAAGGAATCGTTATTGAAATTATACCATACCAGTGTCGTCTGAAACGACTCTGTAATATAAGTAGATATTTTTCTTGCTTCGCTTTATTTCTCTTGCTTTTTATCTCCCTTTGAATGCTGTTGTTCGACAAACTTCTTTTTGATTTTTATGTTTTGATGTACATTTGAAATGTTCTTTTCTATAAAAGAAATTTGTTTTGTTTTGAAAAAAATCTGAATGTCATTAACAAAGACGATCGTTAAATACATTCGAAAACATTTCAAACAAAAGAAAAGAGAAAAACAAAAGGATGGGCATGCCTAGGCAGAAATTAAAAGTACTAAATATAGATGTGCCTTAGATTTCAAAACAAAGTCTGAATAAAGTCTAAACCAGACAAGGTTCACTCTTTTGAAATTACTGTATGAAACAAAAAAATATTTTATTATTGTTTTTATAAAAATAACTAATAACCTAGGGGACTTAACTTTACTTTATTACCTTCAGCTCGTTGATTTTAGCTTAACTTATATCTTTTAGGAAAGTCAAGGCGTCTGACTCTTATGGAATGTAACAATGACATTAATTCAATGATTGACATCGCTAAAGTTGCTGATTTAGTAAGTGACACCCCCTTCTCACAGACCCACTGGGACCCCTTACCACTGGAAAAAATGGCCAAAGTATCGTCCCCGGTGGAATAATATTCTCCACTGTTTGTCCCCACTAAAAATAATCAAATACACCATTCCTCACTGCAAAATATTATACTATTTTTCCCATCCCCACTGCTTTTTCTGACTTGAAAACAAAAGAATTGAAATCCCCAGCCATAAAAAATATTGGAATATCAATCCGCATTGGTTACTAGTCCGTTATTTCTATCCCCACTGGCTGAAAAAATCCTACTGGGTCTGTGAGAAGGGGGTTTTAAGTAGCATGAGGTCTTAGGCTACATAAAAGTTGAAGAAAAAATCAAACCTTAGATTTTAGATTTCTGTGCTTTTCATGTTTACTCTTTCAAATATGTTGTTATCGTTTTTATTGTTTCATTCATTTGGTCTTTTTTAAGGTTCTACTTCTTATTGATGCAAGCTTTGGCTTTGAAATGGAAATCTTTGAGTTCTTGAATATCGCTCAAGTTCATGGCTTTCCAAAAATCATGGGTGTGTTGACCCACCTTGACTTACTAAAGAAGAACAAATCTTTGAAAAAGATTAAGAAGACTCTGAAGCAAAGATTTTGGACGGAGGTTTATCAGGTACCCTTTTAAGATTTCGTTCATTGTCATCTTTATTATTTTTATTTTAATAGTTATCCTCAAAGTTAATTTGTATAGAAAATTAAAACTTCTCTAATTTCATTTCTTTTTAGGGTGCCAAGCTCTTTTATCTCACAAACATTACACATGGACTGTACCCTAAAAGTGAAATCCATAATCTTGGTCGTTTTATATCCGTAATGAAGTTCAGACCTTTGATGTGGCGTTCTTCACATCCATATGTTGTGGTGGACAGGTATTAATTTTTCAACAATTCAATTTTAAAAGATCAGAAAAGATTTGAGTGTTTCGATTCTGAATCAATCAACATGTCTTACAAAATCAAATTGTATGTCTGTCTTGTTATCCTCTCCTATGGGGCGTGAGGCTTCAGGAGGGATCTGATTTGATAACTTTTGCACATTTGATCCATAGATCATCCCCCAGGATGTTTCTTTTTTGATTTTTGTAAATGTTGATTTTTGGGTCCTAGCATCGAGCTTTAGCTCAAAGAAAACGAGAATAACACTTCAAAAATGATTTGATTGCCGTAGTGCCAAAGCGAGACTTCAAGTTTGCCACCACGTTATTTTGATTTTGTAGGTATGAAGATTTGACAGACCCAGAACAAGTTGAAAAAGACGATACTTGTAACAGAACAGTTTCACTCTATGGCTACATGAGAGGAGCTCACTTGAAATATAACTCTAAAATCCATCTCATCGGTAAATTTTGCTTCGAATCTTTTTTTTTACCAAAAGGTTGAATTCCAAACCTGTACTTGACACATTCAGAAAGAAGTTTATTGGAGTGTTTAACATCAGACATCCAGGGTAGGAGGCATAAAAATAAAAGGGCTGGATATCCAGGGGGGTTAGTCCATAAATAAGGTCTTTTTGTGGATATATATAGGGAACCCGATAAAATTAGAAGAAGAAGAGAATCAAGACTTAACCTGTAAGATTACAAAAATCTAAAAATTGCCAAAAAAAATAATCATCAACATCCTCCTTAAAATTTTTCTTTATCACATTTCAACTTGCCGTTCTTACAATGATCTTATTATATTTTAGATAAGTCTAAATTTCAAACTTATATTGCAATGGTTTTTACTTTCTACAGGTTGTGGAGATTACAATATCCAATCCGTCCATGGTTTGCCAGATCCTTGCCCACTACCTGATAAAGTGAAGAAACGGTCTTTGTCGGAGAAAGAGAGGCTTATTTATGCTCCGATGTCAGGTGTCGGAGGAATCGTCTATGATAAGGTAAAAGGCGACGATTTTAAGTTTGGATTACTGACCTTTATAAAATCCCTATATATAAGTTAAGTGGTTTGGACTTTCACATATTTTCTTTCCTAACAGATTTCTTAATAGAGAAATTTCATTTTCTAGGGTTTTTTTTTTAATATTCCCCTTTTAATACTTTCTAATTCTATTTCACTTTATTCGGGCCGGAATGGAAAATTGTTTGGTTCGTTACTTACCTAAAATCCCGAAAGTTCCTCTTTCTATAGCTATCTACCCGAAGCTTCCTCTTTCTCCCTGGATTTCACTACTTACCCTTTATCCTTTACTTTAATTGCTGAGCGTCCAGAGAAGCACCGAGTATGATCAAGTACCGCTTTTGTACTCACAACCTTGCGAACCCTAGTTAAACCCTCTACCTTTACACTAAGGTCGCTAAGGTCTAAACTCTACATAGTTACAAAACGTTTAAAGACTGAACGTCGAAAGGGGCAATTGAACTATAAAAAATGAACACTTCTCGATTTAAAATCTTCATCTTATAGGATGCTGTTTACATAGATCTTGGTGGTAGTAAAGCAGGTCAACGTGCTGCTGCAGAAGAGGCTGCACTTTCCGGTAAAACACCTGCAGCTGCCATCAGTGAAGAGCCTGAGAACGAATTGATTTCTTCGCTCCACTCGACCCAAACCTTTATTGATTCCAAAATGGAGGCTAGTGAGCTCAGTATCTTCAAGGTAAGTATCCTGCGGTTTTTGTCGTTTTCTTACATGGACAATCTGCATTGTATCGATAAATGACTTGAAAGGAAGTTTTTGAACCCTCTGTGAGGAGGGTGATAATGTTGGTTTGAGATGTGTTTTTTACTAAGAGGGTCAAGGTTTCTGTGTACGCCATGCATTCAAAGTAACAGATAGATTTACTATCCAATCGAGTGGAAAACGAGAAGTTAAGTTATAATGTATTTTTAACTCTACTCAACTTTTTGAAGCTTTTGAGGAACTATGACTTTAACATTCCCAATTTTTTGAAGGAGAAACATTCAGTGAAACTCCCTTCTGGCCATTCAGCTAGCTGTTATTGCAAACTTTATGTTTAAAACCAAAAGTCTTTGTCAGCATATAAATTTGCGTTTTATGTTGTTTCTTTCAGAACTCCGCCCCTGTTACTGCAGATACATTTAAAAGGTAGGACAGGAAAAAGGTTAAACAATTGGTCAAATATATTTGATAACGTAATAAACGATACAGACTAAAGCTGCTTTCATACATATGTCATAATGGATAATTGCCAACAAATTTCTAAGGTTCCTCACTTCATACAAGTATTTTTAGCTTCTATGAAATTTTGACCTCTGGTAATTTTGAAAATGTATGTACGTAACATGGATAAGAGAAGAACCTTGTGGTTTCTTATCATGAGGCTATTTTCATGTGACTTTACGACTTATTTAACCCTTAAGCGACTCTCATTGGACAATGCCAGAAGAGGAAGAGGAAATTGACCAATCAGATGGCCGCAAGCGAAGGAGAGCCGTATTCTCCAGCACAGATGAGCAACTAATGGGAGATGACGGAGAGAGCAGTGGAGAAGAAGACGAGGATGAGGAGAGTGACTTTGAAGGCGAAGAGGGGAATGATCAAAGTGATGATGAAATGATGATGACCTCACCCAAAAAGAAATCAAAAATTCAAGTATTCTTTCATGAATTTACACTTTTTCAACTTGCTCAGTTAAAAATACCTGCAAAAAAACTTGGAAAGTCCATACTCCAACTCTGCAAATTCAATACAATCTTATTATTTTCTCGATTTAGGCAAAAAATAGGGTCGGTCGGGTCCGTAGAACAATAAATTAATTTGGTCTCGCATTAATTAAGCGTACAATAGTGAGGTTAAGTAAATCGGTAAAATCACGACGACGAACGAAAATTTAACAGGCTAGTGTTTTTCAACCAATCAAATTTCGTATTTTCACTAGCCTATTACATTTTTCGTCCGTCGTTGTGATTATCCTGGTATGCTTAACCTTACCGAGTTTATTTATGTGTGTTTTTCTGCGATGGAGGCGGTAAGGTTCTAATTTGTCTAAATCCTGACTGGCTGAGGACGACGGTAAATCAGCACTTTACCGTCTTCGACTTTGCGGGTCAAAACTGCGGGCTATTCCAAATCGCTTCAGTCACCTTACCGTCCTCAAAAGTGCAAATGCACAAACTCGCTAATATGAAGTCTGATGGGGGGGCATTTGGTCCGTTGGGGTTAAAAACGTATGACATATTTTGGCTCATCTTGGGTTGATTATTTCATTGGTTTTATTGAACATAATAATTTTTGCAGGAGGATGACAGTGGTGACGAAGCAGTAGAGTTCGAAGATGATTCATCAGAAGATGAAGAAAATGTAGATTTGTTGAAAACATCCAAAACTTCGTCCGATCAAAAGAAAACTGGTCAGAATTTTTGAAGCCTTGTTGTTTTGAGTATTAAGTCCAAATTGTTTAACATGTTCTTTTTTTCACCATTTTATGAGTATTTTTGTCCACTTTCCTAAAAAATTGGGTGTTTTAGAGTCCGCAGAACCTTAAAATGTTCTTAACATTAGACTTGGCTTTTCGTCATCTAAACGTGGATTATTCGTGATATTAGCGAGATTTTGTATCTGGAATTCTCTACGGCTACGGTTAAAGCGGCAAGGGAAATGGCGAGTAAGGCAAGTAATGGCGGGTGAAAACAAGTTCGATATTTGACGTACGGCATTATGTCGACTTTGCTTATACAGTGTTTTGGTGTTTTTCCCGTACAGAGGAAAGTAGACAACGACATGTCGCCTTTGGTAACGACCCGCATGGGCAGCCCCGCAACCGTTGCCGTAGAATATCTCCGATACATAATCTCGCTATTACACTTCTAATTGAAGCTGAATTACATCATAACTCTTGCTCTGTCGTTGCTTTCAGATATAAACTTATGGAAGAATATAGCAGAGATGATCAACAACAAGTCAGACAGACAAACAGATATACGGAAAGTTGTCTATGGACAAGGTTAGTTATACCCTACCCGCTTTAATAATGTCCATAATTAATGTGGAACTAATGGTTTATTTTCAAGGATAAACCAAGATTCTCCCAAAAAATATAGCTAACAATTTAGAGAAAATGTTAGTGTCATCACCCATAGTTTTACCCTAATTTTTGCTCATGTTTATGCTTCAAATCGTCTTATGTATAACCCTAGGTTAGATCTCAAAATTATTATTTTACCGTGATGTTTGTCTTTGAAATTGAGGTTAGCCATTTTTAGAATCAAGGTTTTATGACAAAAAAAAAGTAGAATAGGAATACAAGATTCTCAATTATTTTGAGATTAAGCCTTTAGTGTGAACAATAAAATGTTCTCCAATCTTTCCAGAGTGTCGTCGCCAGAAGTTTAAATCTTAATTTTGCTCCCGTCTACACATCAAAATATTTTCCCATCTTTTCAGATTTAGCTGTTGAGAATGAAGATTCAGAATCCGATGACGAAGATTTAGTAGCCGGTATTTTCCAAACACAAAAGAACAAACTGAAAAAGAAGAAAAACGCTTTGTACCATTCAAGAGATTGTTCGAAAACAGACATCGGGAAAGACGCATTGGATGTGGCCATTGATGAGATAAAGGAATTGATCAAAGATTGTTTTGTAACTGGTAAATGGGAGGAGAGCGAGGACGCAGAAGCTTTATTGAACGAGGCTGAGGGTGGCGAAGGTTTGCGCTTTTTCTTTTAACTGCATTCCAGCAAGCCCTAATATCTGAAGAAAGCTGATGTATGTATAAATTCCTTTTAAGGGGAAGGCAAACTGGGGGGCAGGGTTAGTTGAAAGATGCGCGACTTTGAACCAGAGAAAAGCTAAATTGACAGTATTTCTAACCTATATTTTATCATTCTTTGCAAATATTACAGATTTTTTCTAGGGAAAATACTACATGTTAATCAATTTAGTATACCAGTTTTCTTTTTAACGAATCCCCGTTCTCCTTTTTAACACAGATGAGGATTTGTATGGAGATTTCGAAGACTTGGAAACTGGAGAATCACACGAAGGTGAAGGCGGTGGTGAAGGTGAAGATGAAAGTGATCAAAGTATGGATGAAGGTACAAAGGTCTTGAAATACGCAGATTTCAGCTGCAATTTTCTTTCTAATAAATCCACTTTAATTTCAAAATGTTAAAATAAGTGTGGATGAAGGTGAGCGTTTAAAGTACAAAGATTTCAACTAAAATTCATTTTTTATCAATCAGCTTTATTTGAGAAATTTCAATGCAAAATTTATAGCTAGCAACTTTACGTCTTTTTTTCTGCACCAAACCCATTAATTGAGGATTCCGAGTTCACATTGTAGCAGAGTATCAACGAGCGACAAACGTGAGCTAAATCTTGTACAGATTATCCGAAGACCAACGTTTCACTTTCTTCTGGAGGAAACTTAAAGTCGCTAACTCGGCTTCACTTTAGAAATAAAGCTTACCTAGATACATACCCTGAGTCTTTCTTGTCACAGGGAGCGATGAAGACGATAAACCAGAAGAGTTTACAGGTTTGAAAAAGACGAGGCGAGAATTGCGTGCAGAAAAGAAGAAGAAATTGAAAGAGATGTTCAACGCAGACTATGACGACGAAAAAGGTGACTTAAATTTTCCACTCGGTCTCTAACCTCTTTTGGAAATACAGTACTCCAGCTTCTGTAGAAAGTTGTACTCAAAACTGCGTATTCGATTGCGTCTATTATTTGGTTGAGGTAGGCTTCTAGTGTGAAAACGCCCATAACAAAAAGTGAGGTGACCAATAGGCAACGTCCCTCAGACGCATGCATCTGGTCAGTGCCTGAACTCATCATGGCTCTTCTTTCCTCGTTTACATACGCTCAGTTATCTTATTTGTTTTGCCTTTGTCTTTTATGATCATCTTCCAATACAAACTTTTCAGGAGCAAACACATTTTACGACGATTTGAAGAACACAATGACAGAACAAGCAGATTTGAATCGAAAAGAGTTTGAGAATATGGATGATAATGTTCGTGTGCAATATGAAGGCTTCAGAGCTGGCATGTATGTAAGAATAGAGGTATGATTCACTTTATCGTTTGTTTAAACATGTACTGTTACCTAAAAATGTGGACTAGGCTGTCTATAACATACAACCTGGAAAACACGCAGCTGTCTCTAATACAGTTTTAGAAAAACTGATAACTAACCAATCTTTATCAAAACTAGCGATGAAGTAGATAAATTGTTCTGAATGTAAGAATGGAGGTGTGTTTCACTTTATTGATATCTCTTTCTTTGTTTAAATGATATGTTTTAAATAGTTTTAGAACAATTGATAACCCACTGCTAAGAAGTCGTCAATTTCCATTATTTGATACAAATCATATTTAAGCTTTGTGCCCTTTCATTGAAACATTTTTCTCTTTCTTTTTCCAGTTATCAGGAATGCCATGTGAGTTGGTGAAGAATTTCGACCCGACATACCCAGTCATCATCGGTGGTCTGTTACCGGGTGAAGATAACATCGGATATATACAGGTTTGTATTCTTGCAGAAAGAGACGGGTAAATTGTTTACTAGCTACAAACGAATCTTCAAGGGATCGATCCGTGGAAAACATAATTTTCATGGCATTCTTAAGAAAGAGTTTTTGGCTAGGTTAAACAGCTTCGGTTCTACTTTAATCGTAGAAATTTTAGCGAGACTAATTTTAGCGTTTTAGCGAGTTTTCCCTATTTTCGCTAAAATAAATCTCGCTAAAACACGCCGAATCGATAGATCGCTAGAATTTATCCGCGCGAAATTTCTGGTTATATTGCCTTGGCTTGATATATTTTTATCAATAGGAAGGGTTTCAGTGCAAAGAAATGCTAGAAAACGAACTAATTCAATAATGTAATACGAGTATTCGCTAAAATTTATCCACGCGAAATCTTTTGAAATCGTGATTCGCTAAAATGAATCCAAAATAAATCAAGATTTTGACGACTCGCTAATATACGCTAAAATTAGTCTCGCTAAAATTTCTACGATTAAAGTAGAAGGAGTTAGAATCTCGTTGGATGGATCTCCTTTTTCTTTAGGGTTCCCATGTCGGATGATGCCACATATTTTTTTACAAAAGTATAACTCATTATTCGCGAATATTGTTATTGTTTTGATTGCTGAAATACCAGAAGATCCAATGCCTTAATAATTATTATCCATTACTATGAAAAACTTCAGCGTTTACTATAGCCTTTACTCCATACCTTTTCAGACTCGTTTCAAGAAACACAGATGGTTTGACAAGATTTTGAAAAATCGTGACCCTCTCATCGTCTCGCTGGGTTGGCGTCGCTTCCAAACGATGCCTTTGTATTCCGTTCAAGATCACAACGGAAGATTCCGGTCCTTAAAATATACACCTCAACATTTACATTGCATTGCAACGATGTATGGTATGTTTTTCATCGATGTTTTCTCGTTTTAATTGTCGGTTTAAAGATATTACTCTGTCAATATTTCATCCCTGGGAGAATCTTATTCGATTTGCCTAATTAAATCCCTTTTCTTGATAGGTTACTAATATTGAGTTTCAAATCGAAGGCTAGAGGCGTATCTTCGACTTTCCCAAGCAAGAAAAAATTAATCTTTAAGACTTGCGTCGCATTTCGGATGAGGGATTGAATCTGTTTTCACGTTTTACATTTTTTAATACGGCGGTAAATGTTACTTCTAATCCAGCTTTTGTAAAAAAACCACAGAGGTTGCACAAAGTGCTTCAAATCCTACATAGGAGATCCGATCTAGCCTTCGGCTTTATCTTATTGGTTGTCATATTTTTTATCAGTAGAGCACTTTGAAACCTATTCTTCCTCTATTTAGGTCCGGTCACACCGCCCAGCACCGGTTTACTTGCTATCCAGTCCGTCGCTGATAAAACGGTAAGAAAAACTTAATGTTGCAGATATCTATCATTATATAGCATCTTCAAGAATGTAGGATGTCTTTCTTTCAAAAGTAAAAGAATAATTTTACGGATGAATCAACAGCTCATCGCCATAAATGGAATCTATGTATTGTATTTTTAGGCGAAGTTCCGTATAGCAGCTACTGGTGTGGTTGTCGATTTGGATAAAAGTATAAAAGTCGTGAAAAAACTGAAACTCGTTGGTACGCCACTAAAAATCTTCAAAAATACCGCATTTGTTAAGGTAAAGTTGTCCTGGCATCAGATTGTTCTTTGCATAGCTCTTGCGATCTATTTTCGATTTTAGACAATTGACAATATGCTACTCGTATGCTACGTAGCAACCGAGGCAAAGCCCCGAATAATTTCTTCAAAGATTGTTTTTTAAAGACGACTATTCAAAACATTAAAGGAATATAAACTTTTTGCTTTTTGCTTGAGCTCATTGATTTTAGATGAATTTTTAGCACTGTAGACGCCTAATTTTTTAGATCCCCCACCTACTCGTGTATGAGTCTGTATGATTTATTTGTATGTCTATGTTAATATTTGTTGATCTTTATTTTTTTCAGGGAATGTTCAATACGGCACTGGAGGTAGCGAAATTCGAAGGCGCTTCTATAAGAACTGTCAGTGGTATCCGTGGTCAAGTCAAAAAAGCTTTGAAGGTGATTCTTTCCGTTCACAGCCCATTCACACAGAACCAGTTTTTTTTATTTTTGAGTGCTTTTAACTCGAAACAATTTTATTTCCAACGAGATTTTGAGTTTTAAGGCAAAGATGTTTTTACAATGTTCTCATTTTCGCCACATTTTTGTGAGTATTTTTGTGTATTTCTTAAGAAGATGGGTGGTTTTTAGAGTCCAGAAAGTCTTGAAATTTTCTTTTAATAATTTTCTTTTGTCCATATTTCTTTGAATACTTCTTCTTACAAAAAATGTGAAGGCCAATATATCCCTTAAATGATTATACAGATTACCCTAGTACAAGATTTTGATCTCTTTTTTCAGGCTCCTCCAGGTGCTTTTAGAGCAACTTTTGAAGATAAAATATTAACGAGTGGTATGTATAGTCTTTGTGATTTCAGTTTTCTTTACAAAAGAATCAGTTCTTTTTGAAAAATTTCAAATATTTTGACTTTTGTCGTTAAAGATTATTTAAGCTAGCTCGTAAACATGACCTTACTTCAGATTTGCTGCTTTTAGGCCAAATCGAAATATCTGATTGTCTGATCTCTATCTCTTTCTAGATATTATCTTTTGTCGGACATGGTACCCACTGGAGTGTCCGAAACTGTACAATCCGTTACCAACGTTACTGCTGCAACGCGGTATGAAACAAACATGGCGCGGGATGAGAACAGTTGGACAAATACGCAAAGATGAGAATATACAAAATGTCCAGAATAAAGATTCACTTTATAAAGTAAGTTTGAGAGTCTTTATCTGGTGGTATCTTGTGTATTTTATTTCGTGATTTGTTGCTTTACGTTAGCTAAACTAGCTAGGTCGTTCAAGAATTCCGCATATCGGGGGAGGCAATTTTTTAGCCTTTTCTCGATAGATATTTTTTTATTATATCAAAGATATGATTTGATGTGGCTCGAGACCGACGATTATCTTTTCTTTGAACAAATTATTATTTCAAAACAAAAGACTGCTTAAAACATTGCGATACCGTTTATTGTAGAAATACTTCAACTCATGGAAATACATTCATACTTTTAACAGTTATCAATTATCTTGTTTTCAGCCCATCGAGCGTGTGCAGCGTAAATTCAACCCATTGCGGATCCCACAAAAACTTCAAAAAGATTTACCTTTCAAATCGAAACCGAAAGATCAGAAAAAACAAAAGAACAAAACATATCTACAGAAACGAGCTGTTGTTATGGAAACCGATGAAAAGAAGGTTTGTTACGTCATTTTTAGTATCTCGATTGGACTTTGGATTTTGGTTTGTATGATTATTTTGTCTACACAATCAGACACAATCACTCAAAAACCCAACTAGAAAAAACTTTCATAACACCAAGCTTTTCTTGTCCCAAAAGTGGACACATTGTTTTCCTCCGGAAGAGCTTTTGTTTTAAATTATCATGGGGCAATAATACAAACCAAATATGGTCATGTTATTATTAGGGGTTCGATAACCTCAAGGAGCACTTGACTTGAAGTGTTTAGTTTCGTTGTTCGTCAAAGCTATTAGCACATCAGGGCTTGTCCCTTTGGACAGGGAAATAACCACTCGTCCGTGAAGGGAATTTTCGATTGAGAGCAATGATGATGATGATGAGATATTGGAAAACTATTTACTTCAACACAAACACAAACGCGAGAAAGGTTTTTTTATTTAATCATACAAATACAAACCCCCCTGCTTTTTCATGTCTCTAAAGAAATATCACTTGATCAATAACAAAACATTTTTATAATGACATAGAGATGGGGGAATCCCCCGATTTTCCTAAGCTAGTATCCTAACAAAACGTTCGTAAAAAAGAAGGGAGAGCTTGTTCTCCTTCTGTCCCATGTTTTAATACCTAGTTTCTGTATCGGAGGATATCGAGGGCGACGGTAAGTGAAATTGATACAAAACAAAGTCGATAGTTGATGTACGGCTCTATATCGCCTTTGCTCACCTAAACAGACGACGGGAATTTGGTGTTTGTACCGTCATCGAGCAAAGTGGACGGTGATTTTGGAGACATGTCAACTTTGCTTTATTCCGTCTTCCCTCGAATACATAAACTCGCTAATTTTGCGTTTACTCCTCTTGCCCGTAACTACAAATACTGTCCCAAAATTTAAAGCCTACTATTTATGTAACAGTGTATCGATTATATGGAGAGCATTCGTCAAAAAATTATTAAAAATACAAGTAGAGCCGGCTATTGGGTAGAAGTCGAGTTTGATTGGAGTTTCTTGAAAAGTTTCAAAACTCCGACTGACTGTCGTTTCTAAATTACAGACTTTACTTTATTTAACATTACACGTGTCCTTCTTTCATAGGCTGTACGTTTAATGAAAGGTATATTCGCAGCCAACCGTGATAAACTTCAGAAAGAGAAGGTCAAACGGCACGAACAGCACGAGAAATTCATGAAAAAAGTCAAGGAATCCGAAGGAAAACGTGATCAACGGATCAAAGAACAACGCCGCAAAGTGTTCCGTATTCTCGGACAAGAACAAAAGCGGAAAGAGAAGGCTGCAATGAGAAGTAAGAGGTGATAAAACGAAAATGTCCCGGCATTCTTGGAAAGGGATAACTGCGGAATAGAGTAACTCCGGGTAACGGAAAATGCGGAAAGAACCAGATCTAAGGTGAAATCTTTCTTTTATTTTTTAGGAAATTTTTTTTATGATAACCATGCAAATTATTTTGTATACTGACATTAAAGAAATCCACTGAAGACTAATGGCTCTTGTTAATGATTTTCTCAAATATTCTGATTCGATATTTTATACTTCCCACGCCTTTTTTAGATCTATCTGTATGTCACCATCAAACTTCTAAAAGAAATGTCATAAACGATCGCTATTTTGTTTGACATGGTATTTATTAAAAAGCTCCCGTTCTTTCATTTGATATATAGCGTGGAAAAAAGCCTTTCGAAGAGAATTTCTGGAATACTTAAAATTGACGAGATTATCCGGCCAGCCTAAAACTAGGAAAAATCTATTTTGATTTGAATATTTGCAAAAAAAACATAAACTAAGATATACTAAAATAATATTTTCTTTGCGAATTTAAAAGATGATTTAAAAAGAGACTCTAGTAGTAGAGGGCATTTTGTAAAATCGCTCGACTGTTTTGTTAGAAGCACTTGTTATACATTTTTGGAAAGCTAAGGGGTAGGGGAATCGAAATTACTATGTTTCCAATTTTTTTTCGGACACTTTGGTGTGATTTTCGGACAAATATGACGGTCTCAGGCAAAAATCATAGGGTTAAAAATTAATGAAAATTTTAGCTCGAGAAAACGGAGACCTGTTGTATATTTTTGGAAAGCTCTCAAAAAATTAAGATTAGAGATATATTGCAAGTATAGGTGATTTCAGTACCTAACTCGAGATATTGAGCTTCCGAAAGCGCAAAAACTGGACAAAATAGCTGTTTCTGGCTGAAAAACACGGTTTTCAAGGGTTAATATCTCGAGTTAGGTACAGAAATCACCTATACTTGCAATATATCTCTAATCTTAATTTTTTGAGAACTTTCCAAAAATATACAACAGGTCTCCGTTTTCTCGAGCTAAAATTTTCATTAATTTTTAACTCTATGATTTTTGCCTGAGACCGTCATATTTGTCCGAAAATCACACCAAAGTGTCCGAAAAAAAATTGGAAACATAGTAATTTCGATTCCCCTACCCCTTAGCTTTCCAAAAATGTATAACAAGTGCTTCTAACAAAACAGTCAAGCGATTCCAAAAAATCGAACAAAATTCCCCCTACTATAGTATGGAAATAAATAATTAGTCTTAATTCTCGTACTTGCACAATAAGGCAACACAAATTTCGTTGACCTCTTCAATCTTAGTATATATTAAACAAGTCAAATATATGCGATTCAGCACTATCCCGCATTTAGCTTTTACCGTCTCAACTGTAGATTACCTGGAAACTCTTGATTACCCCTCTAAGTTCATGAAAATAAAACTTCCAAACGAGGTGAACAATTATGATTGTGTTTATGAGGATCTATTATCTATTGTTCTTTCTCTTCATTCGAGGAATGAATGTATTCCGTGAATTGGGGATAAAGCCTACTTCGTGTAAAAATAATTTTTACTTGACTTTCAACGATGTTCACACTCTAACGGAACTGTATTTGCTTTGACAAGCACAGCGTCTTCTCTTTTTAGTACTTCGATCTTTTGACGGGTTATTTCTTCGCCTTCGCCTCATGTACACTTCACATTTGTTCTTCAACTGAAATTGGGAGGGATGGATAAATGAAGCCTTTCTATTGGTTAAGATTATCAAAACCTGATGCGATGCCTTTCAAGCCCTTGAGAAGTCCTTTCGTACTTTCACAAAAACTCAATTTTTCGTTTTGTTATGGGGGCACCTCTCGGACGTAGAGAGTCCTGCTAATCAACGAAAGGGGTAAAAGGAATAGTCCAAAATGGGTATCAACAATAGTTAATTTATAGAATTCACTACCTCTTTGCTTGTCTTGATGCTTTTATAACCATAAATATCAACACCACTATCCATGAATCTATCCAGCATCTTTTCATTCTCATCTTCAAGGGACGCGTGTACCGGATACCATTCTGAGGAGGTTGGGATGTTAACGCAAGCCTTAAGATCGAGCAATAAGTTCACCATTCTCCAACTACGTTGTCTACATGCTAACGCCATACCTGTTCGCTTCTCTTTACGATCCTATGGTGAAAGAGATATTTGTCATTATAATATAGTCTACAACGCCACGATATCCCAGCTGGGCACACAACGTTGTTTCAATGTTCATCTAACATTATATGGACATTGTGAACATCAGATAAACATCGAAAAAACGTTGTGTGTGCCAAATAGGATGTTACTAGTAACAATGCGCTTGGAACGACGCTATTTAAAAAGCGGTTATTTTAGGCGGGCATTGCTATAGACTAGCTGGAAGGATGTTTGCAGAAATAGAAGCTAAGGGTGCTATTTCTAGCCCCTTCCACTTTCTTTACGCTCACTCTTCCCGCCTAGCATTGCTAACGGTTAAAGAAATACGGGCATTACATAATACTGCACACTTTATTATTGACCATTAACCACCGACCCCTTTAATTCATTCACCCATGAAGGTAATAAAGATATAGATGGAGAGTCAATGCCTTTTGTTCTATTCTGATTTATCATCGGAAGCAAACAGCTGTTTGGTTGCTTTGGGAATAAGATGATTAAATATGGGTATACTCGTGGGGATATTTAAGTTCATAAAAAAACTGAATAAAACGATGTTGGATTTTTAACAACTCTATTGTGAGATAATAACTTTGTTGATCAAAATAAGAAAAAGGTTGCCGTAACAAGCACAAAATCCTATATTTCTAAGGGTCCCCTCTCATAAAATCATCGATAAATTTGAAAAAGAATTCTATATTACGATTAGGTAACCTTTTACCTTAAGGGAAGAAATTTTCGCGAGAAGAAATTTTCGCAGAAGAAATTTTCGCGGAATTTAATTTCGCGAATTGGGGCGTAGTTCGCGAAATTAAATTCCGCGAAACACACCAAAATTGTTAAATCGCGAAATTAAATTCCGCGAAATTCAATTTTTTTTCTTCTTCTTTTATTTTGTTGTTTTTGACCAGGTGTTACCAAAAAAAATGGACACAATTAATTTTTAAGCATTATAACGTGTATTTTTTATCAAATATAAACAAATATAAACAACTCCGTGATGCTTAAAAGTTAATCTAAGTTGATAACTTCTTCTCAATCGCGAAATTAAATTCCTTGAAACTTTTGAATTCGGCTCATTCGTGAAATTAAATTCCGCGAAATTTACCATTTTGAAACTCTGATTCGCGAAATTAAATTCCGCGAAAATTTCTTCTCGCGAAAATTTCTTCCCTTAAGGTAATTAATCATCCATCAGAATTTGAAAACCCCCTCCCTTTTAGACGTAAAGATTTTTAATGAAGAAATTTTCAAGGAAAATGTGCTAAAACTCTCAAAATGAGCACAGTGTTCGCCCAAAAATACATCGATATGAAATCATAGAACTTTTGTAACCTGACTTTGAGAAAATTATTTTTGTATCGCGTTTGAACAAGAACTTTTTGCATAATAAGTTTATTTCAATCAGGATAACATTCTCACTTCTGTTCTTATAAATTTACATTTCGGATTTTTTTGCTTCCAATGATGGTACATCAAAAAAAAGCCGCTTTGAATAGATTTATAAAAGATTTCAACGATCATTTAGGTCATTACCGAGACGTTTTGGTCGTGTTCAGACCAAGGTTTAAAGCAATTAGGTCTACATGTTTCTTTTATATTCCTTTTGTATCTAACGGCACGCTCCTCATTAGTTAAACCAAAGTTTAAAAAGGAATCACCCTCTGGCTTAAAAAAAAAGTTTTTACGATTTCGTTACAGTTTTCTGAATAGACGAAATCAGAATTCGCAAGTGAAAAGCATGCTTCTTTTGTAAATGAAGAAAAAAGAACGTGAAATTTATGACTTAGAGACGCTCGGAGCATCTCTAGCAGTAATGGCTTAAACGAACACAAATTAGTGTTTTGCAGAGGGATTCCCTGAAATCTTTTTTGTTTCAAAGTATCTCAAGAGAGAAGATGACATGATTTCAAGCTAGGAAAGGAGATTCCTCGAGATCGCCAATCGATGATGACAAAAGAAAAGTGATTATAATTAAATTCCCATATCAACAAAGTACTACTTAAACCTTAAACTTAAACTTTCAGATCTGAACACGACCTTTCTCTCCATCTATATCTTTATTACCTTCATGATTCACCGAAACAATGTAAACTCACAATAGCGTTAAGGTTGAGTTTTGCAGATTGACGAAGATATTTCAGGACTTCGAAGTAATTTTTTCGAACGACTTCATGAATTATCGAATAGCCATCAGCATTGAAAGACGTTGACTCGTCATTTATCAAGGCCTGAATTCTCAACTCGTCCAATTCCTTGAAAATAATTTGTATCAACGCCAAGACATGGCTTTCGTCAAAGTCAGGATTTTTAATGATTTGAAGAATAATGTTGTTTCCATTCCGGTCTGTAATATAGACGTCTGCACCATGTCGAAGGATACATTGTATGATTTTATAGTTTTGCGGGTCAAGGATGGCTGTATGCAAGACAACCTGTGAGAAAAATGACGAGAATGAGAGCTCCTTCAAATTGCTTTAGAAGGATGGTTTGATGGGGAGGTATTTTTCTCACATTATTTAAACTGTATAAAAAACTTTAAGCAAGAAGGTTTTTTTGAGATTTATGCTCAACAGCTAAAATCTTTGCATTGGAAGCTTAGTAAAAGAGTTAGTAAAGGGGTTGTAATTACGCTTGCACATGTTTCACTACGTTCGCTGAAAACACGTGTGAACAGTCAGCTTTTCAAACTACTCTACCTCGGCAATTTATCTTTTGATCAAGAATTCTAAATAAGCTATTTTTCCGCGTTTCTGTGTCTCAGGGAAGGCAGACACTTGCTAGTCTATATTTCTATTTGACAAGGGTTGCTATGATAAGTACATAGCTGAAAGAACAAAGTCTCGGTACTAGGTTTTCTTACAAAAGAAATGTCGAAATTCTTGCTATGTTATCTTTCCTCGATATTTTTAGGGAAATTCTGAAAGAACATGCAAAGTAATTCCCCTTTCTTTTTATTAATTCATTTGCCATGACAACGGATTTATCGGGAAAACTTTTTACAATATACAATATTTATTTATAAGAATCATTCTTATGAATATAACTACAAGCATAAAAATATCACCATTAGATATCATCAAGAAAGTTTTCTTGATATCATAAACTGAATTCTGACGATGTGAACTACAGTTTCTACTCCCAAGCAGGAAAACTAGTCCTGATCATTTAAATAATATTGGATTATACAGAATTTCCCCTCCATTGTCTCATCTTAATTAGAGTCTAAGAGCGAGTTTATGACGGGGACGGTTATGTTTTGAATTAACTTGACTAGATCCTAACTGATTGAGGACCACGGTAAATTGACACTTTTACCCTCCTCGTTCACACATACCAAGCACCTATTTCTGACTAAGTTAAAGTCTCCAATAATATATATTATTAACAGCTACTTACGAATCCACTTTGATTTCGATAGTTGAGATATTTGTTTTGCTCTTCTATCGAATAAAATTGTGAAACTCTTTCCAATTCGCGAATGGCCATTCCTTCTTTCTTGTCTCTCACAAAGTGGTGTAACGGTCTGAAATATAATGGAATATCATGCAATAATAAAACAATAAAACCGTAGACCTTTTTATCATTGATTGGTTTAATTCCGCCGTCATACTATGTCATAGTTTTAGTCACTTTTTCCCTCTGACAATTTTTGAATAATATTTGGAATGTTGTGGGCTTTTACTTTCGAATTCGAAAAAGTCCAATATTTCTGTTTCTTTCGATGGAGGGAAATTTGAAACTCGGAAAGAAGTTCATTCTCCACAGAAACAACACCACTCGCAGTTCTTGATATGCGTAAGTCATTTTTCTAGCGGAAACACCCTAAATAAGCCGGGATTTGACCTCTCTCTGTTACTAGAAATAGAAACACAGAGGTCAAAAACCGGCTTTTTTGGGTGCTTCCGTTAAAAAATATGACGTCATCTTGACTTACGCATATCAAGAGTAGTGAAGGAAGGGAGGGGACAGTAAAGAACGACCTATTGCTGAAAGATATAGACAAATTGATGATGGCTCAAATACGATGATTATTTGAATAACAAATTATCTCCTTAGGCTTAGTCACAATATAAGCATATACCATACAGATGTAAAGGGAATTCCCCGTCTTGTCAAGTCTCTCACAAAATCTCAAGAAATTCATTTTCAAGTGAAATGAAGACTTGGTTGTCTACTGGTCTTTTTTTGTGGCTTTCTTATGTATGTAGGAATCTAGACTTTAAGGTTTTAGTGCAGTGGAAAAGTTTTACACCATATTTTTAGACAGTTTATTTTTCGGATCAAACAGAGTGAAAAGTGGAGAGATTGTGGCTTTCTTCTCTGTCCCAAGCAGAATAAAGGGCGTTTGGTTCAGAAAACTTTTCAACCAACGTATTGATCTGTGCCCTTTAGTCCTTTAGATTTGCCTTGGTTTCTTGAGCAAAATTAAGAGAATTTTGTAACATTTTGAAACATTTTTGCAACTCATCTCTATCTTGACTCGTGACGCCTCTGTATCCCAAACGAAATTAAGAGTATTTTGTATAGAAACTTGTTTTAACTTACGTGTTTCCATCTTGATCTGTGCATTGCTCAGCCATGAAAGTGTTCGGTTTCACTGGATGTATATGTGGGTGAGTAGGATTCATAATTGACTCATCGAGACCACTATCCGATCCGAGAAGTTCCATAAAACTAGTTCCATTCCCTAATACTGAATTACTGAATTCGTTATTTGTAATATTAGAGGGTATAGCACCGAAAAGTATTGACTGATCGAGTGGAAAATTGGTTTTGGTGGTTGGTTCAGCTCTTGTAGATGATTCAAATGATGGCTGTCTTTCTACTGTGGTCACATGTTTGCTATATGAGTTCATTTCTGGTGGCGGCGGGTAGACCTCAGACATAAAGCTGTCTCCAGTTGGAATACTAATGCTTTGTAAGTTCGTAAAATTTGTAGCTTTCTGTCTCTCAGCTGCTAGAGATTCCATCAGAGAATTCGCTTTCGATTTGTAATGGTCAGACACATAAATCTCGCTATTTTGGTCATTTGCACTGTATGGCATATTGTTTGTAAAGGTTGAAAATGACGGTGTTGCAGACCTTGAATTTGTAACTTTTGGCCTTTCAGTTCCTAGAACATTCCCAAGAAATTTATTTTCCAATCTATGATGTTCAGTATCAGAAAGTTTAAACTTCTTATGAGTCGTTTGTAAAGTCAAATCGATATCTGACGATGATGTATTGGAATCAGTGTTTTGAAATCCTTCGTTACTTCTATCAGGTGGAATGTCTAACAAAGTTTGAATAACATGTGCCGTAAAACCTGCTGGTTTTCCTTTATTGTCTCTTTTTCTTGATTTTTTCTCCTTGTCTATTGTTGGCTTAAAACTGACTTCACCATTAACAAAGTTCGATTCTCCAATAGCTTTCGATAAATCAATAGGTTGTGCTACTTCACATGCTCCTTCCACCGCTTTTGAAGATTTCAACGTATGTGTTCCCCGTTCAATTTTCGTGCCGCATTGATGACAAAACTTTGCATCTTGACTTAATATCTTCGTACCACATTCTATACAGAAATTATGTACGTCTTTTATAACCTCAACTTTCTGTGAGGTCTCCTCTTTTACTTCGACTTCAACGTCATCTTCTTCGTTTGCAGAAGTTTCACCAGAGAGATCAATCACACCATTCTGTGATGTCTCAAAGTCAATCACCAAGTCGTTCTCACATATATCACCCCCTGTCTCTGTGTCTTCACGATCATTGTTAGGCTCACTTGGCAAGTTCTCTGCTGTCCCTTTTGGACCATCTTTAACGTGTTGGACCTCGCTTAACCCACTTAACAAGTCCTGTTTGATTGCTTCAACCTTCTCCTTCGAGTTCTCATCATTTGAATCGTACTCTACCTTCTCATGGTGAACACTCTCACAAGCACTCGTATTTGATGTTTTCTGTAACTCCACACTTTCAGTCTCATTCTCTTCGAATCCCTCTAATTTGTTCGTTTGTATTCTGTTCTTGGCAAGATCTTTCAATTTTCCATCACCACCATCTTGTCCGTAAAAAGATGTGTCCGTTATAACACCGGACAGTCTTGTTTTCATACCTTTTCTTGTCTTTGTACTGTTCTTTTCTTTTCGACTTGACTTTTTACGATTAGAATCAGGCTTTCGGGAAAAGACAGGCGAACCAGGCTCTATTTTCTTCTTGTCATCCTTGTTGTCACGAACAATTTTGCTTTGATCAACAAAATTTTTTATTGTTGCTGTTTCAGCCATTTATTCTCAAAATTTTCCTTCTTTACTGAATCAGTCAACAATTTTCAATGAAAAAACAACAACAAAATTTCCTTCTTTCCAATTCGTTGTCTTTTGTTGAGGTACTTTTCTTGATATTGAATTTTCAGTGTTTCCCAACTTCACATGAAAAATTTCTCATAACAAACTCTCTACTTCGTTCAAAACACATCAAACCATCTCTTTCTGCTAATAAAACACTAACGTGTAGATGTAATATGAAATTCCCTTTGTTCTTTTATTTAAGTTGAGTAATTTGCCCGTAATTTGTCAAATGGGAATTTCCCGTATTGTAGCAAAAGAATTAACCATTCGACATTTTGTTCGAAAAATTGTTTTCGTTTTGAATTTTAAGACTTTGATAATTTCAAAGTTCTGTTCTCTTCTTGAATTTCATCTTTCCTCTAAATTTGCTTCATAACAAAATTGATGTAGTAGGCCCACAATCACAAAAAAACGAACACTTTTTCTTCGTGTTTTTGTGAATATAGTCATGAATTATGAATCGGAGAGCATGTTCTAGAGGGAATTTCCCCTTTCTCGATTATAATCTGTATTTGTGTTTGCTGAATAGAAAAATAAGACGAGAAATTCCCAGCTTTTTATAAGCATAAATGTTTGAAAAATATTTTTTTATTCTCTCTAACCCTTTCTGAATGATTCTAGACTAGCGAACCGATCTCTTTTATTTTTTCAGCGGTATTTACAATGAGCTACGTGGGACGATTCAAAAAAAAATCGAGGTGAAATATCAATAATCGCACGATGGGTTATTTTTTCTTATTTGGCACGCCCTCAAAGAGAGCAATTAATCGTTAATTGCATCATGTAGAGAGCAATTAATCGTTAATCACACTCTCCAATGCCGCGCCAATGTTTACAAAATTGATTTTAATGTTTTTTCTTAAATTTTTTTTGCATCGAACGTTTTAATTGCATTCGAAATTTATTTTGTGAGAAAGAAAATCAATAAACAACAATAAAAGAAAGACATAAAGAGAAGAGAAAAATATAAAACTCTCAGTGTAATTTCTGTAATTTACTTTCCTAACTGGGAAAAAGTAGTGAAAGCCATTGTGCGATTAGCTCGTAATCACATAATAACTCGTACAATTCGAAAATTGCACTCGTGATTTTTTTTGTTTCGAATTTTCCTCGTCCTTTCGGACTCGGAAAATTAATAACAAAAAAATCACTCGTGCAATTATATTCGAATAGCACTCGTTATCATGTGATTACTTATACTAAGTAATAGTTTTATCACATGGTAGTACCAAAGTACAATATGGGATATATTTTTCGAGTTCAGATTTTTCGTCAAAAAACTCTGAACAAGAGTGTCTCTTTTTAAAGGCTTCTTTAAAAGAAGTTTTTTTCGCGTTGGTGCAATGCAACATGCTCCATGTCACCAACCAGAAACGCTTTCTCATGTATCGTGTTTAGCCAATCAGATTGCTCATATATTTCATGTTGACGATAAGTATTAGTTATTAGGCGAGTGAAAATATCAGCAAGAATAAAAGAACGAGAAAAATAAATCCATATTACACGAGGCATTATCTATGCAATACTGCTATAACTAGTTAATCGTATGAAGTTCAAAAAAGTTTTGTATTATACATCCTTGATTGATTGAAAAAGGAACGCTAAATTTTTTCAAACATCCACCTCTGCCTATACAACCAGCAAACCAACCAATGTATAGCGTCAATCAATGCACTGTTTATTTCAACAGTAGTACTGCAAGATCAAAACCAACATTTTTTAATGTTTTGTCTCCTTCAAAAAGGGTTTGTTTTGATTTTATGACATTCCAAAAAACATTCGAATGTGCGGCTTTTCGAACGCGTGTTCGATTTTTAAAATCTCGGCTTCGATCTACCTTTTTGAATTTTTCGCTTTGTACTTGTAGGGGGGGGTTCACTTTTACGGTACGACGGTATTGGGCCTTTTTACCACCGGTAAATCGGTATTACGAAAAAAAAACGACGGGATTACGGTATTTCATTTTCTACCGGTATCGGTAAATTGCCTGTTTTTTTGTCGGTATTTCGATATTTTTATCAATAAAAAACGGTATTTCGGTATAAAACTATTTAACTTTTAGTTTCTGCACGAGTTTCATGCAGTAAAATTGTTCAAAAAAGATAAATCTATTCCACTATTTAACCAGTAAAATTTTCTTGCTCGCTTCGCTCGCACAATCTTGGATGTCCTATTGACTTATTGTCATGGTGAGGTTATTCAAAATAAGCAAAACTTTACGATATCTACCTATAAACAAATATTTTCGTTTTTTTTCTGCGGGCGAATTTTTTTAATGACAACTTTTGTGATGCAAATACTGCATCCAACGAATGAGTCTAGATAAAATTTCTCCGTCAGCACTAAATTATATGGTCGTCTCTCCGTATTCACTTATATTGCTACTACAATACAATACACTGATACTGCAGTAACTTAGAGACAGTAAAGGCGGTATTTACTCCTTCAATAATTAGTAAAAGTAGGTAGTTCTAAAAACATCTTGTGCAGCATTGAACGATTAAAAAATAATTCACATCATGATGAGTTTTCAGGCAATCTAGGCATTCTAAATTTTAAATTTTTTCTTTGGCGAAACTCTTGAAACGCCGCACCGGGTATGGCAGGTACGTCGCTCGCCGTACCATATTTTCGGCCAACAAATGGTCAGTGTTAAATAAGATAAAACATTGTGAAGGCATACTTGGCTAACAATAGCGTATTAAGGCCGTTTTTCAATAAAAAGGAGAGCGAAAATTGTCGAAAAATTTTCGCGCTCGCTTCGCTCGCGTTCTTATATTCCATTTATTCTTTTTCCTCCCATGGAGGGGTTAAACTTTTGAATTCCCGTCCTCTAGTTGCACCACAGCACCACCTCTATGAAGCCTGTGTTGAAGTCTACGCCTTCTCAGACTATGAAACCTCGATTTTAAATTAATTCTCAATATAAAAGACATTTTACGGGTCTGCGAGGAAGAAATTATTGGGGGAAAGGCTTAATTTTGCATTTGCCTCCAGTAACAAGCAAGTAACTTTGGCACGGCAGACCTAAAATATTGCTTTATGAAAGCTCAAATAGCTGTAAAAGAGGCCTTAAAAATTCGACGATATCGAGAATAAGGTCACAAAACAAGCAAAAAACTTTATATTGGCGAGAATCTTTGGTATAAGAATAGGCCAATCTGTTTAAAAGAGACCATATAAAAAGGTTAAATTTAGCCCAATAAGGTCACAATCGTTTAACCAAAGATGTAAAAGCAAGATTGGTGCGTGAACGTGAAAATGGTTTTTTTCGCGCGTGAATACGTGAATTGGCAAAAATCTGTGCGTGAATACCTGCGGGGGGGGGGTTGGACTTAGAATAAAAATGTCCTGGGCCCCTGGGTGGAAAATTTTTTTGAAGGAGGCTAATACAGCAGAATTAGGACAAAGGGGGGCGGCTATTAGGTACCCATGAGTACTATAATCCCAGTCGCTCCAAACGATGATCGGCTACCTGTTCATTGCAAATCCAGACTTTTAGTCTCAATGTCATTTGAGAGATTGTTGGCTTAGCATTCTTTTGGTAATTTTTATATTATTTTATAATTAAAACACTTTTTGGTTTGATTGAATTAAGATACTGGTGTGGATTGCTCTAAACTAAATATACACCTTTTCGACCGTAGTCGCGCGGTCCAATCCCCTAAACTCGATCCAATCCTTTTTTTACACATTTTTCTATTGTCTCTAAGTGCGAAAAAAGGACGGGGACGGTTTTAGTGGGATAAAGCGGACAAAAAAATGCCCGCGCGGCAATTGGCGGCTGCGGTCGAAAAGGTGTATTCTAGAGTTAATTCTAAAACTAATATCTTGCACCTATAAATTTAAGGGACAAAATTTTTTATACTTCCTTGTTCGCAGTTGCTAGTTGGTTTCGAGGTTTCGTATTTCTCCAAAATCTTTTGCCAGACTTTTAATTGATCACATGTTACTGAAACAGTCATTGAATCTTGTAAGAGTTTCATGTCTCAATTACTGCTGAAATTTTTCTTTAGATGGTGGTTTTTTATGTATAGTGTACTCAAATGACGACAAAAAATGATTTGCCTTAGTGGTCGTTTTGATTTACCCTTGAAAGGACGTATCAACCGTCTTCAAAGTTATTTCCCAGCTGGCACACAACGTTAATCTCACGTTATATGGATGTTGGGCACATTAAATAAACGTTGAATCAACGTTGTGTGCCACCCTCGCGAGCCAGGGCCGATAAACGATTCTGCGACTTAAAGAGGCCAGTACCGTATAATTGGAGGAATCGTTTAGTTTATATCCCCGTCAACGCGTCCATCAGAATCATCAATAGCGTAAGGGGGGTAGATAAGCCATGGGGTCGAAGGTGCGTTGTGTGCCAGTTACACCCCTTCTCCCAGACCCGGTGGGACCCCCTTCCACTGGAAAATTGATTTCAAATATCATCTCAGTGGAAAATTATACTCCAATTTTTGTCGCCGCTGAAAATAAGCAAATAAACAAATCGTCAGTGTAATATCTTGTCTTATTTTTTCCATCACCACTGAATTTTCTGACTTGAAATCAATGGTAAATCCCCAACCATTAAAAAGATCGGAATATAAATCCCAATCGAGTTTCAGTGCGTTTTTTAGCCCAAGTGACCGGTTCTGTGAGAAGGGGGTGTATGTAAATGTACGCGTACCTAATAAGTTCTTAAAATAAACAACGCATAAACATGCCATGTTTGACAAAGTTTTCCCTCCGATCCCCTTATTTTCTGCTTGTTACTATGATGCATGGTGATGTAGTATAATGAAACAGCGTGATACAAAAACCTCAGGTGGCATATGGTTTATTCCCTGATCTTAAGCTACCCTTTATCTACATTTTATTGAAAGTTATCATTCTTCTTCTGTCACCCCTGTCTCACAGCCCCGGTGGAACTTCTCTAACAGTGGGATGAAAATTTCTTTCGAAATTGGAATTGGATTAGAAATCCTATTGTTCTTAGGTTAAGAAATACAATGGGTGACAGTTTTGGATTGCAATCTTTTCTATTTAATTTTGAATGGGCCGTACATGCAGCCAAAAATTTGGCCTTTGAAATCAGACCTTTACACCAGTGCAGAAGAAATTTAATCAAACTTTAAACTTGAGTAAATTTGGGCGATTTTTTGCATTTTTTCCATTGCAAGGCATTGCAAAGATATGGTCAAATCTTCCAAATTAGAGTGCAATTTTTCTCTTTGCTTATTTTGACCCTTACAGGGTACTTTGGGAAGCTTCGAAAAAGGACCCTTAGGAGCTGCACGTATACGGTCGGTCGTTTACTTTGAGTGCCCCCCCCCCGGAGGGATGAAGTCAAAGTTTATTTATCAGTTGGGCTGAAAATGTAAGGATCTGTGACACAGGGATGTGTCTCTCAACCCCGATATGGTCAAATCTTCCAAATTAGAGTGCAATTTTTCTCTTTGCTTATTTCGACCCTTACAGGGCACTTTGGGAAGCTTCGAAAAAGGACCCTTAGGAGCTGCACGTATACGGTCGGTCGTTTACTTCGAGTGCCCCCCCCCCCCCCCGGAGGGATGAAGTCAAAGTTTATTTACCAGTTGGGCTGAAAATGTAAGGATCTGTGACACAGGGATGTGTCTCTCAACCCCGATTTATTAAATTCAATTCCCAAAAGTCTAAAAATACCCCGGTGGAAAGATAAACTAAGGATTTCACCCCTTTTAGAAGTAACTCTCCTCCAGGCTAGATAAGACTAGAATTTCTAACCGTATACGATACGAAACGAGAAATGTTTACTAAATAAAAATCCGGGACTGAGAGTAGATAAGAGACAACTCTGGAAATTTTGAGCCTGGTGGTTGGTATTCTCTCGTAAAAAAAGGGTCTCAAAGTTCTCGTTTCTTAGATAGTCTTAGACTATAGCATAGTTGGCACCAAGAAGGCTATTAAGAAGGTATACCATATCATAATAACAATTGAATTTTGAATCTCATTCTTTGAGTTTCTATCGTCAGAAAGATGAGAAAGACAACACAGAGAATTCAATATTTTTCTGATTCTATCTTACGGAATTATTTTCTGGAGAGTTTATCACTCTTATCTTGATTTCTTTACACCCACCATGGCAAAAAAAGAGTTAATAAACCTTTGGCGTATTTTTAAGAATTTCCCTCGGGGTATTCCCGCGCACAAAACCATCATAGCACCATCATTGCTTAACAAAATAATAATACCTTCTATTTTTAAAAACAATTCTTTATAAGACAACTACAAAAGATGATGGGATTCAGATAAAACGTTCAAAGGGAATTCTACGATTAATAAACGTCAAGGCGTTTGGAAAAGTCAACAGAAAAAGATACACAACGCTCGATTCTTAAACGAATTCTGTTTGTTTTGAATAAAAGTTCTTATTTTTTACCTAAATTAAACGCAGGTTTGCATGATTTTATGCGTTTATGTATTTATTTATCTTACTGTATTTCATTTTTATCTTTTTTGATGAAGTCTGATTGGTTAAACTTCGCGTATGTCGATGGTAGTGTGTTTAGTTTGTACTTTCATTCTTAGAGATGAGGATAAAGTTTTTCTCTCTTGTAAAAGTAAATTGAAAATACTAGCCCAAGACCTGTTAAAGGGTTTCCATTGCTAAAGTAAAAGGAACGAATTTTTGTTATAATTATTGGCATCCTTCCATAAATTAAAAGGTTCTTGAGAAAATTTTCATTGCTTTTTGATCGAAAGTTGCTTTGTCAGTGATTTGCTTAATGTCGCCATATCAGGAAATCATTAGTGATAAAATTACTCGTTTGAAAGTGCAATATTCTCTTGCACAAATGTTACAAAAATAGAACATTGGTCACACGATAGTTCAATTATCCAATCGTTCATCTTTCATATATCGAACAACGCCCTTTCTCCCTAAAGTTAGAAATGTAGTAATGTGCGAGTTGGTTGTTTTTTTTAGTAAAGTCCCAGTCCTCTAAGATTTTCCACTGACAGGTTTTACTGTTTTATTTAGCAGCTTTTGATACCTCTTTTTTAACAATACACCTCTAGGATTTTTTTAACGACGTAAGGATTCAAAGTTCAAAGTTCTAAACAGATTGGGAATTCCTTAAGTAAACTTGTCATTTTAACCAATCAAATCTAATTTAAACACTTGGCAAGTGCGTTGATTTATTTCAAATATTGTCCAGGCTAGACGCAACAAATCAAAAACAAAAAGAGATTTAAGAAAACCCCTGGTCATAATATTTTCGGCCAATCAACTGAAGATCTCTTTAAAGACAGTGGCAATTGTCAAAAAAAAACAATATGCATAATTTGATAATTATACTTTCTACAAGATAATTGATTTGTAAATAAGGTTTTTACTGTACTCTTACTATAAAGGGATGCTTTTGCCTTATTATTTTTAGAGTCAGTCATAGACCTTCAGCGTAAAAGCAAAGAGGATATCTGTTGGTTGGAAGTCCTCCATGATCAACTTTCAGAAAACACATTTTTACAACTGGAAAGAAAAGTGGATCAAGATTTAAAAAGATATATCAAATAATTAAGAAAAGAAAGTATTTTAATCTAATTTTTTGGATTTGCCAACTCACGGGTCTTACCAGCACAGTTTATGAGACGTAAATATTCAATAATTTACGAACATTTTATTTTATCGGAAATCACATTTCGTTTGGGTGTTGTTTTTGAACTGGTATGGTAAACGTAAGCAGTTGTCCGCAATGTAGCTTAAGTATGGTCTCAAACAACGGCGTACATTGGTCCTGCGTAAACAAGATCTGTCAGCACTACCATTCAGACGTCTTAAAGCAAATCAATCTGGATGGAGTGTCAATGCAGCTTGCTGACAGTATACAACAACAAAATGGACCTTTGACGCACCAATTAGCAACAACCAACCAAGGAATACCGAACCCAAATCAAAATCACTATAACAACCAACAATTTGAACATTATCCAACTCAGTTGAATTCAGCTCCGCAAAATGTAAGTTTTTGTCTTTCTTGGCTACTCTTAGCTGTTTATATAACTAATTTTGGTGAAGTCAGTGACTGGATAAGCTCAAGATTCTGTTCTCGTTAAAGTCACTTATTCATTGAATCTACTTTAAGGGCAGAAAGTTTCGCGGGCAGAAAGTTTCGCGAAGTCAAAAAGTCGCGAAATTTAGTGAATTTAAGTTTCGCGAATTATGGTTTTAGCCGAAATTTCACATATAGAACTTTTCGCGAATTCATATAAAACTATCTTTTTTTGGTAACAAAAGCTTATAAAACACGCAAAAATTTAGCAAACAGTGCAAAACTGAGTGGGAAAGTTTATTTTTCGCGAAAAAAAACTTTCGCGTTTTTTAGGTTTAGTTTCGTACCTGGCAGAAATATTCGCGAAAAAGGATCAAAATCGCGAAAGTTTCTGCCCGCGAAAGTTTCTGTCCTTAAAGTACATTGATCGACGAATTACAGGGATTTATGAATCAACATGCTCAGAATATTGGAACTCAGCAACTGCACAATCATAACCAACATCCAATGTCTTTTACCAGTACTAATCAAGCACAAAACATGTACTTCAATCAACAACCATTAACCAATATCAACTTTGAACAACCTTGTCAAAATGTTGCCATTCCCAAAAGTGTTCAGCAACTTCAAAATCAAGACTCGTTACCAGACTCCGGATGTAGTTCGTGGCAATCACCTCAAACAAACATACTGTGTCAACAGATCACAACGTTTCAAGATGTTCATTCACCTCCGGATGATGTTTTCGCGGAACTACTTAATATTGCCAGTGGGGTAACTCCACATTTAACCGATATATCGAGTAGTGGTATCCAAACCACAAACTTCCTCTCACAAACTGCAACCAGTCCGAAAGAGGTCCACAGATTCTGCACAGAATGTAGTGCAGAATTAGCTGGTGAAAATCCAAAATTCTGTCAAAGATGTGGTACAGAGGTGCCAAGAAAATCAATAGCTTCCATATCAAGTGAGCAAAACTGTTCCAGTTCCCCTGTAAATGTTACCACAAGGAAAAGAACATTTGCTGAATCTGAAAGTAGTAGTTTCAAATCCTCATTTGAGCAACAAAATATCCAGTCATCATCATTCAACGCCTGCAATGAATGGACTGGAGATGTTTCGATGCCTCCAGATGCAACGCCACCCAATTCTGCTAATGGGTCTTTTACTGGAACCACATACCTTGGTTTTTTGGGCTTTCCTGACAATGCTTTCAGTGAAAATTCTTCGCCGACCAACCCTCAATGTCAAATAAACGATCATAGAGAAGGAAAGAATCTCAGACAGCTCCTTCAAGAACCACATTGCAGTCAACAACAATCTACAGCAATGCAACAGTCAGTCTTACCACAAATAGCAGAAATTCAAGACCTCAATTTTACTTTAGACAATGAAGAAATGAACAATAACAAAATTGACACTGGCTTGACCATCAATGTCAATACTCTTGAAGTAGCGAGTTCAAGTCAGCCAAAAAATCCATTCACTCCTGATTACGAAGTTGACGATTCCGGATATACGTGAGTCATTTTCAATTGTATTTTTGACAGAAAACATGAAATGAAATGCTTTCCCTGTTATTTGGAAATTGTGTGCCTTCGCCAGCTCTCAGCTAAAATGGCATTACATACAGAGGTAGACAAACATTGTCAATAGAATTAAACCCTAGACTTTTTAACTTTTCTTGTATTTTAGGCAATTCCATCGATTGGTGAAAGAAGAGAAATTGCAAGAAGCTTTGGATGTTCTTAGCAAAATCCCACTACTTCAGAAGTACAAATACGTGAATCACCGTAACCGCCGAGGATACGTATGTTCTAGCTTATTTTCACTCTTAAAAAAACGCCAGGGAGAATGGGTTTTGGGTGCAATTTCTTCCATTCAATTTCAGTAGCGTAGCCAAGAGGGGCGTAGAATTTGTGTAGGAGAGCAGATTTTTATGACACTCTAATTATCTATTCAAGTTATTAAAAGATCATTATAATGGCATAGAAATCTGCTCTCCTACACAAATTTTGCGCCCCTCTTGGCTACGCTACTGTAATTTCAAGGAAATATTTGTTTGACCAATTTTTCTACCACCGGGTCTGTGACATAGAGGTGTTTCAATGATCGTTCCTATTATACAGTGACGAAAACAACTGTCTATTTTATATATACACTTCTGAGTATAAGCATACACTGTTGATGGTCCTGAGAGCGTTTCTAGACAGTCGGTTTTAAAATTCTTGAAAATGTATGTACCACATCCAAAACAACTTGAATTTAGCGGTATTTCAATTTCTCTCGTCTTTTTTATGTGCTTTTCAAAGCAACGACAGATATCTAGCTTTCACGCAAAATTCTACGAAATTAAATATCTTTCTTGATTAACATGCCATACAGTAGTCCTTCCTTCTTTCTCTCTAAAAATAACAATCCTATGCAAATACAGTTTCTCTCTTTCTTTTGTGTCTTGTAATGAAGTTAATTAAAAAAGCAGTTATCTACGTTAATGATCTCGTCTATCAGCATTAGCATTGCTAGCAGCAATCTCGTTTCTAAATATAAGAAAATTTTAGATAAAAAATAGAAAATACCGTTAAGAATTATAGCATTTGAGATATGAAATGTGATGATTGAACTTGGTCTTGGTTCTTAAACCTTATATAAACTCTTATTAGATCCTTAGGAACAGACCACTTGCAACAAAATACTAAATTTGAGCACTAGATTGAATACTCACTGGTTCTAAAGTTTTTGTAAATCAAGAATTTTTTTAATAGCCACTCTATATATCATTTTTAGGTTGCTTTGCACACGGCTTTACAAGATTTCAACAAAGAATTTATAATGGCCCTCCTCCGCCATGGCGCAGATGTCTATATTACAGACCGGAATGGAAACAACATTATCCATCAAATCATCAAAAACCCTGACTTTGACGAAAGCCATGTCTTGGCATTGATACAAATCATTTTCAAGGAATTGGACGAGTTGAGAATTCAGGCCTTGATAAATGACGAGTCAACTTCTTTTAATGCTGACGGCTATTCGATAATCCATGAAGTCGTTCGAAAAAATTATTTAGAAGTCCTGAAGTATCTTCGTCAATCTGCAAAACTCAACCTTAACGCTATTGTGAGTTGCTAGTTACTAAATCTTTCAATTCAATTGTTTATACGTTCATCAACTCACTCCATCCACTCCACTCCACTCCACTCATGTTCTTTCTCTCTTTTTCAAGGATCGCAAGGAAAAGCAAACCGGCTTAGTAATGGCGTGTAAAGCACGCGACTGGGAGACAGCTTATCTACTGATAGAAATGGAAGCCTGTGTCAACATTCCAACTTCCTCGGAATGGTATCCAGTCCATGCAGCTCTGGAGGACCACAACGAGGAAATGTTGGATGTATTTATGAATAATGGAGTTGATATATATGGGTATAAAGAGTGCGGCAATGGAAGTGTATGTAAAACTTTAAGTATTAGTTACAAGTATGAATCTATTTTCCATTTATTTTATGCAATCCAAGCTTCTAAAACTTTTAGCAATGTATATACAGTAAGTTGAGTGAGCCGAATCGATGGATGCTTTAGAGGTCAATGGATTGAGAGCCCGGGGAGGTACTTAGGCAAATGGAGGGTACGGTATTGTGCTGCCCTTAAGGGTACCTTTTTTGGATTTCCAAAGTCCCGCTAAGGGTCGGAAAATCAGAAAATCAAATTTCAGTCCCACTAAGGGTCGGTAAAATAGGTAAAATTTTAACTTTTTACCCCCTGAAAGATCGAAATTTGGTCAAAATTGGTCAAATTTGTCCCGGTAAGACTGTCTCCAAAAGTCAGTGAACTAGACCAATTTCATTATATTTTTAGATAATGAAGAAGTGCGAAAAATATATGCGTAGCAGACGAAGAAGAAACCCAGGCGGAGATAGAGGGTCAAAGAAACGCCGAAGATGCAAATGCGGCGATACCAAAAGTTCTGTGATAGAGTGAGCCTGATAGACGACTTTACGAATATCCACGTCAAAACTATTGGCGCGTTGCCGTTGCCACAACATTTTATGAGATGCATTTGTTTTATGATGGATTTTGGGAATGACTAATGGGATGATGTTCTAAGTGTTATGGCAATAATGGCTCCTTACGTCGACCAGGTTTAAGGACAAATTTATATGTTGACAAAGGAGTAACAGTAGACGTTATTAAATATATACTCTCGGGTACCTAATAGCCGGGGGGTTTGGAATAAGCGGGTGGGTTGGAAAAAATCTCAAAACTTAATAAGCGGGGGGGTTGGAATAAAAATGTCCTGGGTTGAAAATTTTTGAAAAGGAGGCTAATACAGCAGAATTAGGACAAAAGAGGGAACTTTCAAAAATATTTTTCCAAAAATTAATAAGCGGGGGGGTTGGAATAAGAATGTCCTGGGTGGAAAATTTTCGAAAAAAATTATATAATATTCATATATAATAAAATTCATATATTTTTTACTATCAACCACTCTTCATAGACGACCTTTCGGTTATTAGGTCTTACAAAGCAAACAGCACACAATGTGAGCATATTTTATTTTTATAAGCTTCTACTTTATAATTTCTATAAGTTCTTACAAAGTGTAATGCACCTTTTTATCAGCCAATCAGGTAATCAGAGAGAAGAAAAACATTCGATTTTTGTGTTTCTTTTTTCGTGTATAAGATATAATCGATATTGTGCTGCGCACCACTTTTCGATGGTTTCAAAATGAAATGAGAAAAGCATTAATGCGGCCTTCAAACATTCATTCGCGATTATCAATGCGTTGGCGGGGCATTCGTAGCGACTTGTTTACATGTTTGTATATCAAGTGCGGCAATACAATTTGTAGTAATTCCGCGAAATTAAGTCTTTAATTTAATTGTTTATATAATGATGTATTTTTAATTATGTAACATATGCGTGTATTAATGTTTATAGATAAATATATAATTTTTTTTACAGAATTCTGTTTGCCCCTTTTGGGGATTTCGTCGAGAGTAGATAAAAATGCCCGGGCGGGGCGGGGCACTTAGAAAAAACTACGTACGAGTACGGGGAGACGTGCCGCTGATCAGGGTAACTTTTTTTAGGCTCTAAAGATATCTGACAGGGTTCCAAATTTACTAATTTCAAAGATGTGTATCTAATAGGGTCAACTTTTTGGTTATTTTGGATAATTTTCAGGGTGGAAATTAGAAAATCTTTCAATTTTTCAACTACTTTTAGTCATTTTTGCTAACCCAGGGTTGGGGGGACTCGATTTCTAAACAAGCAGTGAATTTGAATTGAAGGTACATTTTCAGTGCATTTTACCGAACGTTTCTGATCCTTGCGGTGTGGTTTGATTTCATACCTTATTTTGCTGAAGCTAAATTAAAATGAGCCTGAGATGTCGACACAATGTGCAAAACAAATCGAAACGGGTGCAAGTCAAAACTAATAAGATACATCAGATTTTTACTGTCGGACTGTCTGTAATTTAGCAATTTACATTGTTTCCAGCTAAAAGAAAACCCTTCTTTCAAAAGTACACCGTTACAGTACACCATTTTGGTATACTATATAATATGAGTGCCCCCCACAGATATCTGTAAAGCCCGAAGGGCTAGATTTGCAGCTTTGTTCAAAAAGTGAAGCTCATCTTTGGAAGGATTTCCTACCAGAGTCACGTGACTAAAATATGCAATTTCACCGGTTTGTGAAATAGCGTTTGCCACCTAATTTTTTTGATATCGCGCTCCGAAAACAATCAAAATGCTAGATCCTATCCATCGGCACGAAATTTAAAAAGTCAAATTTTAGCTTCACTTTTTTTTGCTGGAGAAAGCTTAAAGCTGCAAATCTAGCCCTTCGGGCTTAGATATCTGTAGTGCCCCCACCTTCCACCTTCTGACAGGTTCCTAAATCTACCAACATTCATATCTGACAGGGTCCACTTTTCAAACTCAAGTCAAGTAGTACGTCCCACCAGCTGTCAAGTCAAGGTCAGTGCACCGGGGTCCTGAGGTAGGGTCCCAGCGGTTTGCGTGAATGGGCTTTTTTACTTGATGAATGCGTGAAAATTTTTAAAAAACTGCTTGAATTCCGCGCATGAATTGGAAAATGTTGAGTGAACAGAAATTGCGTGAATTACGAAAAAAATTGCGTGATTGGTGCCTCCAAAAAGTTGGCTTGCAAAATCGGACACAATGCATTTATCTTGTACCAGATGTGCGATGTGGAAATATGCTACGCCACGCTTATTGCTCTGAAGGTCGGGTATATTGTTACGATGGCCCAAAAGACTCAAAATACGCACTTCTAGTTTCCACGCACTTCCAGTTCTTATAAAATTTGTGAACTAGAACTGTCCAAGGTCAATGGCCCAGAAGGCTCAAGTGACACTGCGCACTTCTGACTTTTTGTCACGGCGGGAAATTTCCAAGCGAGCGGCCCGCGCAATGAAAATTTGTTTGGTCTTTAAAATGAATGTCGAGTTGCGCAAAATGAGTTACAATTTTCGAGTTGTTCATATCAAGAGTTACAGGTTAAAATTTCCGAGTTAAGGGCTCCGACCATAGTCCAAAAATTGATTTTAGTATTTGAACATAAAAGTTATATTTCAGGTTCCTTAACACTTTTAACAAAGAATTGCCTTTATAATTTGCTTTTTAATCGAATCCCTTAAGAGTAATTAAAAATTTAATTGCAAAAATGACGTTATGAACTTTAAAAAGATGTTAATAATATGTTGCATCACCCTCTTTTACAAAAAGTGCTTAGTTTTATTGATTTAAAAACTATTTTAAATTTTGCGGAAAATTTTTCTAAAAAGATGTGTCAAAAGTTATGACTGTTTTTTTAAAGCAAAATCCAGAAGAAAAATTGATGAAAAACCACTATTTAGAACTCAAATCTCCTCAGGCATTTCCTTCTGTTAATGACTTTTCTAAAATGCTTCCCTTGTCGTATCATAACGATTTCCCAGTCGTTTTCTATGGGGCGCCGTTGCGGAAAAAAATAAAAAAAAATTTTTATGTAAAAAAAAAAAAAATTATCCAAAAAAAAAAAAAGATGTAAAAAAAAAAAAAGATGTAAAAAAAAAAATGTAAAAAAAAAAGATGTAAAAAAAAATGATGTAAAAAAAAAAATGTTGCAAAAAAAATCTACTTTGTTTTCGGAGAGCGAATATATCGACTATGAATATCACCTAACTATTTTACAGAACATAAACATAAAAGCTCGCCTAGTATCGTAAGCTAGCGAAGGAATGACATCCCTGAGAAGCTTTGACAGAGTACGTCTTGAATTTGGCCCAGTGGTATAGGGCGACCGGTTCACACACTAGCGATCCCTAGTTCGAATCGGGTAAGGGACACTATTGAAATCTTTATCCAGGTTTTGATATTTCATGTTTTTTTAGGTGTAGATTCAGAAAAAATAGGTCCGAAGTCCTGAAAAGTTGACAGAAGGGCGCTACGGGGACCGTAAAGGACCAAAGGACTCGTACGGGACCGTAAATGACCCCCTCCAATAGCACCGGACTGGGTGGGTCTCACGACTTGAAACTTTCTGGAGACGTCAAGCATATCGAAGGAGGAAAGCATCCCAAATTTCATCACTCCACCGTCACCGGTCACCGGGCCGCGAAAGGTACGCTGCAGGCAGGACGTCCCCGTAAGGACGATTTCCGGGCCGTACGGCGTTTTTAGCCGGTCAAACTTTCTGTGAGGCATCTCTACCGGATGGAAAACAAGCCTGCAAAATATCTAAGACGTAGCATCAAAATTGAAGACACAGCGCCTGATTAGATTTTGCCTTAAATCGGTCTGGACTTTTTTAACAATTAGTACAGCGCAAGACCTTCCCGTAAGGGTGATTGCCGGGCCGCACGGGTCTATAATAAATTTCGTAATTTTCCCCTTATATGGACGATCGACTCTTACTCGCTTTTTTAAAAACTGCTTATTCAGCAAAATCAGCAAGCCAAAAAGTGGGCCATATAGTAGGCCAAATGGCCCGGGCCAACTAGGCGGAGGCGAGCCAGCCACCAAGCTGAAAGCATAGTCGATATTGTATGTTTACTTTTTTTCCGTTTTTAAGCATGGTAGATTTTTTTCCAGCTGTTTTTTTATTATTCTTATAAAACTTTTATTTTTCTGACATTAAAGTTTTTTTTACATAAAAAAGTTTTTTTTTACATAAAAAAGTTTTTTTTTACATAAAAAAGTTTTTTTTACATCAAAAAGTTTTTTTTTTACATCAAAAAATTCTTTTTTTCAAAAAAATATTTTTTTTATTTTTTTCCGCAACGGCGCCCCATAGTTTTCTATTTTCAATAATTATTTTCGATGTGCTTTATTTCAAGGAAATAATTTTTGTCCACCGTGTGACAATGCTCGGCCATGTCAATTTTTTTTCATTTATTTCCCGTTGACTTTTTTTTTTTTTTTTTTTTTGCTAAAAAAAGTTTTTTTTACAAAATAAAAAAAATTTCAAGCGATGTTTTTTTTTCTTTTTTGCTTATTTCTAGCGTGACACAACGCCCGGCCACCATACACGTGACTGAAGTGCCTATTTAGAAGTGCGCAGTGTCTTGTGAGCCTTCTGGGCCATGACCCTAGACAGTTCTAGTTCACAAATTTTATAAGAACTGGAAGTGCGTGGTGAGCCTTAGGGATTGTTGGTCCGCTCATCCTTTAGAGCTTTAGGTGGGCGGCCGCCAAAACGCCATCGGAATATCAGATAAACACCGCGCGACCGCGGACGTTCTGACAAACCTAAAAGAAAAGTGCAGCTGATATGCTAGATCATAATGGTAGTCAAAGATGTGAGAGACACAAGGACAATTTTTTTCGTTTTTTTCGTGGTTGCCAAGATCATCTCAGCAGTTTTGGTTACAATTCAAAGATTTCTGATTCATAATTCATGACACGTTTAATCCAGTTTCATAGTGAAGGTTAATACATTTTTATTTTTTCCTTTGATGTGAAAAGTTTATGTTTAATTTAAATTTCATGGGATGGCATAGACTAGCTAGATTTCAATTTTTCAATTCAAACACTCTGATGAATATATAGACCAAAGTTTAGAACCTATAATGTAATAATATCGGAGAAATAGTATTCTGGTATCTGGTATTTTCTACCTTCTCTTTTGTCTTGCATTTGGATTTGCATTTTTGGATCAAAAGTTACCGTTAACTGCTCTCTAACTTGAGACTATCAGACAAAAAGTCAAAACACATGGAATGGTTGGGAGGTCGAACCACAGATATCTGTAAAGCCCAAAGGGCTAGATTTGTGGCTTATATCGAAAAGTGAAGCCTAGGTTTGGAAGGATTTCCTACCAAAGTCACGTGACTAAAATATGCAATTTCACCGGTTTGAGAGATGTGAAATAGCGTTTGCCGCCTACTTTTTTTGATCTCGCGCTCCGAAAACAATAAAAATGCTAGATCCTATCCATCGGCACGAAATTTAAAAAGTCAAATTTTTGCTTCACATTTTTTTGCTGGAGAAAGCTTATATGTTGCCTATCATCTAGCCCTTCGGCACAAGTGTTTCAACCGGTATTCCAACGAAGCCATATTTTGGTTTGCTCAAATCTAAACAACAAAATGGTCAATCTCACTAAAGCAAAACATTGCGACCACGGCATTGCCCTGGATAAAAATTCTGGTCACGTGTGACTATCCGTGATTTTAGACCAATGAAAACGCTTCATTTCCCCGGATTAAAGTTGTGTCTACACTAACGCGCGGGAATTTGTTAGAAAAAGAGAGAAAAAACCGGGGGTCAAATTAAATGTTTCTCCCTTCTTGCGGCAAACATAAAAGACTTTAAGAGGCCATTATTTAAGAAAGGGGTGTTATATCATATATAAATTATGTAAGTAAGTGATATTTTAAGTAACACGCTCATTAACAATTTTATCTTGAAGTTTGTTTTTAAAAACAGAACCCCCGTGCTATAAGATAATCTCATTTTCTTAACTTATTGACCCAATTGGAAGTCTTTGTAATACAGATCATTTGGCAGTGTAGTTGCAGCCTATACAAGAATTGGAATCTAAAGTCTGAAGTCGTAACTCCTTGTCAGGGACCCCGCAGAGAAGTTTTTAGTTGGCAGACTCTGACTTTAGGTTGGTTTGGAAATCGTTTTATTTTGAAATGTAATCTTCACTTTAGATGAATACTTTTATTTATTTATTTGGATTCATGAAAGGTTCAAGGTTTGTTTACTTTTTATTTCAAATTATTTCATTGATTTATTGAGCTGCAATAGCAGATTTTTGATAGTTATCATCATGGGCTTGGCCGCCATTTTGAATTTCGATTTTTTTTCTCCTGTACTCGGCAATTTAGAGGTTGTTCGTAATACGCGATTTGGCTTACGCGTAACACTTGTGTCGGGCTTTACAGATATCTGTTAGGGTGCGCACTCGTCGGGATTTTTTGCGCGGAACGAGGAAGAATTTACAAAAATGAACTTCAAGGCATTAGTACTTACCTTTAAATCATCCAAATGTGTTCATTCTTTTTTTAAAATCAATCAGGAATTATCAGGGAAACAAGTAAAAAAAACTGCATCAAGGTATCAATTTTAGTATTTTCTTTCCAAAGATATTCATGTTTTTCGACGTCAAGGTAAAAACGCGATTTAGCGCTGACCACGGCACCGGAAAATTCTCGACCCACATTGAAACAAATGGCTGTCGCTATTGAGCTGGTTCATCTTTTCAATCGCGGTTTTTTTAGTAAACCCAGGGTAAGATTAGGCTACAATCTATCACAACCTGCTTTATTTGAAAATCTACAGGCCGTCTGGAATTTCGAATAAAATTTTCCCCTCAACTTTTAGAAACCAAACTAATTTTATTTGAAAGTCCTTACCTTTGTGATAAAAATGAGGGTCATTTATTAAAATTGGTTACTGTAACTTGGTCTAATGTCGACATCCCTCTTCTAATTCCGACACCCTTTTTAACAGCTGAAATTGATAGAAAGGCTGAAACTGTTTTCCTTTGTCACAGGTCACAGAGAAATAATCCTTTTTCAATCAGTGATTCATGCTTTTATATTATTCCTGTCTCTAAAGAAGGGTGTCGGAATTAGACGAGGGGTGTCGATATTACACCAACTTACGGTAAGTATTACCAAAGTTATTCCATTTTCAATTCAAAACACAAAAAAATCACCTTTTCAAAGAATCGCCTCCTTACACCACGCCAGCAAGATATAATTTTCAGAGGCACCAAAATTGCGTGGGCGGGGTGTGGGGAGTTTTGCCGATGTGGTCTGAAAATCGGCCCGATGACTGTTAAACTTTAGCTTATTTATTGCTAATGAGCTGGAAATGATAGCCAAAAACAAATCTCACCACTACTGTAGAAAGCTGAAATCCTCAGCTTTCAGATGGTGTATGGTACTTAAATGAAAAAATCTGCAATCTTGTTGAAAAATTACAATTTCTTCTATTTTTCGAAATTCCAGACGGCCTGTAGATTGTTAAATAAAGCGCAATGTGATAGATTGTAGCCTAATCTTACCCTGGGTTTATAAAAATAACCGCGATTGAAAAGATGAACCAGCTCAATAGCAACAGCCATTTGTTTCCATGTGGGTCAAGAATTTTCTGGTGTCGTGTATCACATGCTGCTTTATTTGAAAATCTACAGGCCATCTGGAATTTTGAAAAATACACATTTTTTTATTTTAAGAAACTAGTTTTACCAAGCAGCCTTAAGAAATCGGCCTTTTGAGCCTTAAATGTATCTTAAAATGTATCTTACATGTTTCTAAACTTCGTCAAGCTTAAAGGACGCACGCCGATAATACAATAGTCTAATAGACCAAAACTCAAGATTACGGGATTTGGAGTGTGGGCCAATTTTACTTTCGTTTTCAGTGATTTCACTTTCGATTTCAAGCCAACATCTTAGCAACAAGGTGCTTACCCATAGTTACAGTGCAAAAAACCAAACATAGAAAGTTTTCCAAATCTCCTATTTCAATTTTTTAAACCAATAAAAAATAAAACTTTTCCATGTTTCACTTTTTTGCACCAATTCTTCAAAATGAAAATATTTAAGATTTAAAGTTCTTCTTTTATTCAATGATTTTTTTATGGCACTTTGTTGACAATCTAACTCTTGCATCAAATTCCCGCTTTCTCTGGCTTTCTTCCAGAAATTGAAAATGAGAAAAAACCTAAGCCTTAGGAGATTTTACAGCTACCCATTGTGCAAGGCACTGAGAGGCCACAGGTGCCAAAAATAAGGGCTGTGTGAAATGCAGCAATTTCATAGGTGGAATTTGATAAACAGCTGCAAAGGAGCGCTGGTATTTTCTCATTCTCAGCCTCAGTATGTTTCTTAGATGTTTCTTAATTTTTAGGAATTCTAAGCCTCACTTTTTTTAAAAGTGTGTTTCTTACGAAAAACGTGTAGAAGAAAATTATAATCGTCTGCTTTTATGTCTTAAAAAAGGTAAAATAGTAAGGTATTTTTCAAAATTTGACTTTGAGTGAGTTACTTTTCCAAGATTTGGTCTGTCATCTATGACTCAATTTTGAGACTGAAGTATACAAAGTGTACTCAAGGTATACAAAAGTAATAAAAATAAATTCCTAGTAAAAATTTCAAGGTAATTATTTTCCAATTTTTCCCATCATGTCTTCCAGATATTTGCATACTCCTTTCTCAAGAGGTTGCTGAATGTGAGACTTTATATCGCCTGCAACCCCGGCCACAAACTTGTAGAACCAATCAGCTCCACCTAATGATTTTAATATAAGTATAATGATCTCATCAAATGTTTTATATAACTATTTTTAGTTACTATTTATTAAACTAGGGAAAAAATTTTCCAAAAATTAAACCATTTGATCAGCTGAAAGTTGACTCGAAGTTTTGGGAGACCTTTATTTGGGGGATGTTTCTCTTATTTCTGCCTAAATACCACCAAATTGGAAAAAGGTAATATAAAATGATACTCTTTTGAAAAGTTAGGCTATGACTGCTGCAAAGAGATGAATTTTTGACTCAGTGAACTCTCCATGTTTCTTTCAAATCAATGGTGCAAAAAGTGACGTAACCAACATTGTCAAAATGAAGTTACCAAAAAGATCACTTTTTTTTCAGAAGCATAGAATAATTAATTTTGAATATACAATCATGGACAAAATATTTGAGACAAAGGGGATTTCCCCGCGGAATTTTAAACACCACAAATTATTTTTGGCGCCTTAAACTACAGTTGGAAAGTAGAGTTTTAACAAATATTTTACCATTGAATTTGATGTCAAGTTTATTGAGCTTCATCTTGCATACAGCACCAAACTCAAAGCTGTTAGCACCACCATTGATAGAAATTGTAGTTGTGTCTACAATAAAAAGTAAATAAAAATGTTTTTTCTGCTGGTATAATTCCATTGAAAAGCATCCCTGGGGCAAGAACCCTTCAGCTTTTTCATTGCATTAGTACTACTGAAAGTAATTCAATGTAATCATAATTATTATTTTTAATAATAATTTATTACTCTCAGATGTCAAATAAACAGGGGGGCCTAATCACCAGAGTGTTGGAAAAAACCTGTATACGTAAATAAGTCTTACAACCACAGTCAAAGGCTTTTCTTCTCAATATCTGTCTTACAGAAAATAAGAGGGAACATAAAAATAATCTAGATCTATAATCTATAATCTCAAAGCTTGAAATTATCTACTTTTTGGATTTTTTTCTCATTATTTAAAAAATAATTAAGAAAGGTTATTGTCCTTTGTATTACCTCTGAGGAGTAGATATCTATAGCTGACATCAGCTTTTGCCTTCAAGGTGATACCTTTAACTACAAGTGTCATTCCTCCATTTCCATCATCAACCTATGTAGAGAGAAGAAATTGATCAAGAAATGTTGATGTTAGTAGGGGGTCAAGCCTGGGGTTCACCTATGGCGTCACTATTTTGGTCATAAAAAGTTTTCTCTGGTCTAATCCGCGTCCTCCCTCTCAAAAATATTTTGTAATATACTGTTCTTTGGAATAGACTAAAAAAAATTACTAGGTCGTAAAAAAGATGTCACGGGACCCCAGGCTTGGTAACATGAATTATAATAAACCTTCATCAAATCACTCAGGTGGAAATTTATTTTCGGGTCAGCAGACCAGAGAAGGAAGATTTACATTAAGAAACACAACATTTGAATATTCGATTAACAAGAAAACAATTATTAAATAAAACATCATTTTGTAATCTCACCATTCTCCATCCTTGGTCATCTATGTCTTGAAGATCAATGTTGGTTACTGAATAGTAAACAGTACCTGCCCATCCACTGTACTGTCCATGGTAATCTGGTATCTTAATGCCAAGTTTTACACCTTGAAAAATTGAATGATAGATGACACCTTTTTGAATTTCAATAAAAACTTCAGCTTTATCCTATAAAAAGCCAAATCTTCATGTTAATTGTGATTTATTGAATTGCTCTTATGGTCACCATGTTAAACAAATTCCTGGTGTAATTTAATTTTAAGGATATACTTCTTACTTGACATGAACTTAAAACGGCCAGTAATCCAAAGAGATGTATTGTCCCATTGAGCGGGGGGGGGGTCAGTACTAAATGTAAGACATACAGAGTACTAGAGGATTTTCGAATTTTTGACATACCCCACCGATTTCGAAAATTTTATTTTAGTACACATGTACTAAAATTATTTTGAGCAATTTAACATAATACCACCCTTTTTTTGCCCTTTTAGGCTTTAAATTTACCAAATGGGTATTGTTACAAACCTTCGAATTTAGTGGATCAATCTACAAAATAAATATTTTATTACTAAACTGTGCTGAATGTACATAAATATTTTTAAAAAATATTTAAAAATTGGAATTTGAAAGATTTCTGAAGAGTTTTTGAAAATTCCTGAAAATTCCAAAATTGTTTAAAAAATGCTCCATTTTGGCTGATTTTAGAACAAATACTAAGTTTGAAATATTTCTTTAGGGACCCACTCTTTTGGTATTTTGTACACATGGTACTAAAATTTGTTTTTGATTTTTTGCAGTACACCACGTCACAAATGTCAGATGTTGAGATTTTAGTACCGACCCCCCCTGCTTGAGGTGTACGAGTTCTTAATACAGACATGAAAGTGATATAAATTGCTAGATACTTATAACGTTCTGTGTCACAGTAATATACGAACTGAGATAATATTTGTTGGAATATGATTTCTGCTACTAAGGCTTGAAAATAATTGGTTTTGTCAAAAGGGGACGTAATACACATAAGAGAAAAGGGTTCAGGGTGCATAAATGTATTCGTATTAAAAAACTGTTGTTCAGCAACTTTATAAATTTGACCAGGTTTTGGGTTTACACACATAATAGTTAAAAAGTTTGAGATATGATAAAATTTTGTTAAATTATGATTTCAAAACTGAAATTATGTTCCCGCAATTACACAGGGTGTCTACGGGACCTTGAAAACCTTGAAAACCTTGAAAATTAACAAGCCAACCTTGAAAACCTTGAAAACTATCAATTTTCTGTGAAAAACCTTGAAAACCTTGAAAAATCGTTAAAAACCTTGAAAAGCACTTTTTCCTATCATGACAAGGAAGAAGTATCATAACTCTTTTCTGAATAATGCACTGGCTAGAGTCTAGGTTCTTCTCTAATATCGCAAAGTAAGGTATCTCCATACTTCTACTACTAGCCTTTCAATGAACTAGATCTTTCTATTGATTGTCATTGGTTCTACCAGGTTATTCCAGTAACGCTTAAAGGTTCTGATTAGTTCTGATTTGTAATGCTCTTATTTTTTATTACTAGCTAGGCTTTTCCCCTTCATTACCGTATACTAATTTTATTTAGGTGGGCAAGGTGGGCAAAAAAAGTGGTGCAAGACAAAAATATGCTTCTTGCATAGAAATTTAGTGCTATATAGAAATTCTAAAACTTTGTTCGCTTATTTTGATGAGTCTTTTTACGACATTCCTGAAGACATTCTATCGTAGTTTCATAGTTTCGAATTTTGATGAAACCCAGACAAGGAGGGGGGTGTTAAAAGCTTGAATTTCCAAAAAGGGCTGCCATTTAGAGGGGGTCTTCCTACCTAAAGGTAGCTCTTTTTGGAAATGTTTGCCTGCAGCGCTACAAAGTTGCCTTTGGAATGATGGGTCTAAGTCATTGTATTAAAGGGGTTGGACTAAAACTTCTTTAGAATTCCTTAAGGGTTTTTTTCATTTTCAAATGTATTCCTAAGGGAGGTTACCAATTGAGGGGTTGGTCTTCCTATCTTAGGGGGAGGGGTTTCCTGCTTAAAGAGGGTCTAGAGCTGATGTGATGTCTATCAAATGTATCAAATGTATGACGAGGTTTCCAGCGCAACTAACAAAAGAGAAATATAATTTCTATGGCACTAATTGCTCTACAACCGGGGGGGGGGGCACTCAAGGGCCCTTAAGGGCCCTTTTTCCAAGCTTCCCAAAGTGCACTGTAAGGGTCAAAATGAACAAAGACGAGAAAAGGTCCACCCAAAAGGTACCATAAGGGTCGATTCTTGCCCAAATTTACTCAAATTTAGCTAATTCTTTTCTGCACTGTATGGGCTTGACTTTAAAAACCTTATTTCAGGCCACACACACATTCGTTTTTAAGTCTAGTTCCCTTCCCCTGGCTCAACCAATAGCATATTTTTTGCCTGACCACGTTTTTTGTTTAACTGGTTTTGTTAAAAGATGTATAAGTTATTTCTGATGTCTATTTGCCTTCGAATATTTGTTTTTCACGATGTCTACTAGTAGTATGTTACAAATCTTATCTGAGCCGTGCCGAATGGTTATCAAAAAACCTTGAAAAGTACCAAAACTTTTGCCAAAAAACCTTGAAAATCGTTTAAAAATGGCCAAAAAACCTTGAAAACCTTGAAAATCCTGAAAAATAATCCGTAGACACCCTGTTACACAAACAATGAAATATTCAATGACTAACAAATTTCAAGCGCCTTGACATTCTACATTCTACTTTTGTGAAGAAAATAAATCGCATTGCATCAGCCTGTAAAATTTTATCAGTCCTCACTTAAGTGTAGTAGATATTATTGGACCTACCCCGGTGGGGTGGAGGTCCTATAAATTAACCTGTGTTCGTTCGTCTGTTCGCCCGTCCGTTCGTCCGTTCTTCTGTTACCAACTTTTCTCAGGATAGAATCATAGGAATCTTTTGATTTTTGGTACAAAGGTGCAAAATAGTTGTGGCCAAAATGTGACGGAGCCCGATTTTCTAAAAAAAAAATTTTGGGCAAATTTCAGCCAAAAAACAGCTAAAAAAAGGGTTTTTAAGACTTTGTGAAAAATTGGATCATTAATTTTTTCTGATTTTTTGCATGAAAGTAGGCTAACATTATTAATAAAAGATGGCTGAAGCAGATTTTCACAAAAAAAATTTTTCGGCTCAAAAACGAATCTTTATCTACCGGGTGACCCACGAAAAAGTTCAGACGTTTCCCGATGTCTTGAGGCCGAACAAATGTCCCAAAGTGCTTGGAGTTTTGATATTTAGAAAGTAGATATCCTAACTTAAAATTTGAGCTATCACTTTTTTAATTTGACCAACTTGTTCTCTACTTATGAGCTTTTAAAGTCAAAATTCACTTTACGGAAAGTGTAAAAAACGCTTAAAAAAGGGGTATCAAATTTGGTATTTTTAGACGTTTTTGATATACAGTTTTTGGAAAAAATCTATGAAAGCGCCAATTTTTATAAAAACTAGTCTTTTTTTAAACAAAAATTACTTTCAAAGGTGTTTTTATTAATTATTAATGTCATAAAACTCAATAAGTCAAACTAAATAAGTCAATTTGTAAGTGATTTTCTGATTGATTGCATGAATTTAATACCTCTTTTTTACGTGTTTTTTACACTTTTCGAAAAGTGAATTTTGACTTTAAAAGCTCATAAGTAGAGAACAAGCTGGTCAAATTTAAAAAGTGATGGCTCAAATTTTAAGTTAGGATATCTACTTTCTAAATATCAAAACTCCAAGCACTTTGGGAAATTTGTCCGGCCTCAAGACGTCGGGAAACGTCCGAACTTTTTCGAGGGTCACCCAGTATAAGAATCGCTATTTATAAGCATAGATCAATATTCTTGTACTCATATTATTATTTTAATTAGCTTTTTTTTAAATGAAAATGTCACGGTTGGGCAATGGCTTGAGTTTTCTAGAAACACTTTTTATTTTTTTGGCTGAAAAACGAATCTTTATTTATAAGAATCACTATTTATAGGCATGTCAATGTTCTCAGGCAAATTATTATTTTTATTTTAACCTTATTTATTAAGCTGTGCAGTTTTCTGATAATGGATTGTTTTTATAAAGAAAAGCATTTAGTAGCTTTTTTACTTTTTTTTCAAAAGTCTTTTTCAATAGTGTTGATTGTTTCTCCCCATAGATATGCTTTCATTATATTATTTTTTCCAGTTATGTCTTATGTGTTTCATTGTTTCAATGCTCATTGTTTAGTTTTGATAACCAGGTAGGTCCATAAAAGTATCACTTGTTTTTATCTTGACATTTTCCTGTTTCAGAAAACTATGCAGATTTCTTTCTAAGAAGCAGTTCATTCTCAAGATATAAAAGTCCTCAAATTTACTTTTTATCGTCCTGTTTGGTCTCTTGGTTAGTCAATCAGTTGTTGCCAAGCTTTATGAGTGAAGGTTCTCGGTTCCTTTTAGTTTTTCTGTACATTATAACACCATGGTCAAAATACTTTGTCATTTGAAACAGCATGATAAATATTCATTAAACTTTTATTTTAGACATATATACAAGTACAAAAGAAAAAAAAAAATCAGCAAACATGTCTGCAGGTATGGTTGGAGTACCTGCCATTGTACCCCTTAAGATGCCTGGCTTTGGTGCAACTGGTTCACGAAAATGGTCAGTTGATACAAAAACATTGATAGAAATGCATTCTTCTACTAAAGGATGTATAGTGTTTTTTACTCTTGATGGAACTAAACCTGATCCGTTTAAGAAGATTGGTGACAAGACTACATATCAATATACAAAACCCATCACTTTGCCAAGAGGTAAACGAACATTGAAAGCTATTGCCATGCTTAAAGATGGTTCTAGAGAGAGTAATGTGAACACCAAAGTTTTTACAGTAACTGAAGCTCCTGTAGAAGAGGAAGAGGAGAAAAATGATAAATTTAACACAACTTGGCAATGTCAAGATGATTCCGAAGATGAAGAAAAGATAGATCAGAAGATGTTCAAGAAAGTCATGAGAACAAGTGAGGAAAGAGCACCACAAGAGAAAAAAGATCCTGTTCGTAAAATTTTGACTGGTGAAGTTGATGTAGATAAAAATGATACAAGATTTCAAGATATACGTGAAGAAGAGTATCTAATGTGTGTTTATTGTGGGGAGCCGCGTCCTGCTGATCCTTATGCTCGCTTTTGTAATGGATGTAAATCAATCCTCCCACCAGCACCTGGTCGTATCAGATCCTCCTATGGAAACTCTTTTGCAAATGCTATGATAAAATCATCCTCCAAACAAAAGATTGAATGTAAAAATTGTGGGACAACCAATTTGTCAAATGCTGAGGTTTGTTTGGTTTGTGATTCCCCCATGATGAACGGTGTCTCAAAATCGAAATTGAAAAACCAAAAAGCACCAGAGCCTGCAAATGATTTTATTATCTGCCCTTATTGCACAAGAGTAAATTGTGGAAATGCACGTTATTGTGATTGGTGTGGGGAAAGATCAAACTCCAAAAGTAGAACCGCTGTTTGTCAACGTTGCTCCACAGAGAATTTGGTTAGCTCACAGTATTGTTCTTCTTGTGGGAAAAATCTACCAGCTCCACAACGAGATAGTCTTGAGAAAATCCTTGAGAAAGGTGATTTGAAAATTAAAACAGGAAATAAAACCAGTAAAGGACAATTAGGATTACTGGAGAAATTGACTGAAGGTGAAGAGCAGAGTGGTTCATGGAAAAGTATTGAATTTGAGTCAGTCAATCGTAAGGAATCCAAAAATATTGGTATACAAGCTGGTGAATCCATTATCCCCTCAATGCAAAAAAGCTCTTTGAAAGATCATCCTAAAAACAGTCCTGGTAAGGGCTATTGGAGACAACAAACTGATTATGTGTCACAGCATTTGAAGATCTATACTCAAAATAATATTGATTTTCGTGAGCAGTTTAGTAATCAGACATTATCCAACTTGGTGAGTTGTTCTTTAGAGGATGATGAAGAGGAACGATTGAAGCACCTTACTTTATCTTTTTCAATCCCAGAATCCTCTAAAAAATCACAGAAAAAAGGTAAGAAACATCAGACCATTAACTCTGGTGAAACCTTGATTAATGCGTTGAAGAAATCTTCCATCTCAGGATCTCGGCCATCATCTGGTCGCAGTAGACCAGCATCTGGAAGATCCTTCACTAAACAGAGCACCAGAGATGACTTTGATTCACCTAGAAGTCAAAATGGCTCTCGACCTTCATCAGGACGAAAACCAAAAACTAAGAAAACTCTTGACAAAGAAAAGCTTGATGCTTTCTATGCAAAACTTTCTGAGGATACAAAAGAGCTTCTCAAACTTATCAAAAGTCCGAAAACCCCTAATCTGGAAACAGTGGAGTTGTTATTAGATTCAGAGGATATTGATGTGAATGTGCGAGATGAAAATGGAATCCCCTTATTAAAGCTAGCAATCATGAATAAGCATTTTGATATTTTGTTATCTCTCATTCTTTCTGATGTTGATATCAATGCTGTTTCTGGAGCAAAAAATGACACAGCACTCCATGAAGCTGTTTTAATGGGTGTAATGGGGAAAGATGCTGTTGAAATTCTCTTGGAAAACGATGCTGCTTTTGATATTCTTGACAAGAAAGGACAGTCAGCTCATGATTTAGCTGTCACTCTAAATGTTGATGCAGTCCTGGCTATCTTCAGTCAACATACGTCGAAAGGTTTACTGAATGATGTCATGAAACTTTAATTTTAAACATGACAGCTTATGGCTAGGGTCAAATGAAGACTCTTTTTGTACATTGAAGTTGTTCAGTAGGATTTCTCTATTTATTATTACTCTTGTCCCATTCTAGTCCCAATCTTTACTAAATGACGCCATGAAACTTAAATTTGATTTGATTGCAAACCTTATAGGATAAAGTTAAATTTTATTGCCATGGCTCAAGATGCAACCAATGTTTTTTTTGTTTTTATTCTTCAGAAGTAATTGACAATCATTTGCTTTTCTCTAGAGAGATAAAAGATTTAAAGAAAACTTTTAAAATACTTGTTTCAGTTGATTGGGTCAAACTCTTCACTTTTATTTAGATTTTTGAATTTTTTATGCCTGACTGTAATTATCTTTTTGTTTATGTATATTATTGATTTTGAAATATACTACATTTTTACCATGTAAAATAGTTTTTAAATGTTTTTATTTAAATTGTTAATATTAATTTCGAATTTTTTTTTAATTAAGTTATTTGATTGTATTCTATGCCTATTTATATTATCATAAAAACTATATACTATATTGATTGCACTGTTATTAAAAAATATCTTTTTCGCTCAGTTTTTTTCATTGTTTAAAAAAGAATCGATGAAACTGGAGTATACTGGGTGACCCACGAAAATTATAAGGGTTTGATTGCTGACTATGTCTCTTATAATGTGAATTTCTACAAAGTGGGAAAAATTTAAAATTTGCTGTATAATTTTTTGAATTTGGTTTACACATTTAAAAGTTCTAAGCTTTTGAAGTCAAAATTTATTTTTGAAAAATCCGAAAATGCGTCATTTACCGCGTTTCCACGCATAACAAATATTTCTATAAATACTTATAATAACGAAGACAGTTAGCGATCAAAACTATTCATTCTTTTTCTTGGGCCACCCGGTAGCAAGTATTAAAGGCAAAATTTAGCTATCAGTCTTCTACTTCAAGCTATCATTCAAGTAAAAACAGTTATTACTGTCATTCATATGTTTCGAGGTCATGATATGACACCCAGCTAAATAATAACACTTTGACCTTCATATACATGTTTATTTATTTTGAATGCAATAAATTTGACCTTATCTACATTTTCAGCGATTAACTTGATAATTTTAGGCACTGTTGTTCTCAGGTTGAAATGTATAAATTGAGATAAAACTAAACTGTATAGCGATTCAAATTCACTCAAATTTTTCTGTTTCCAGAAAAGAGCTATCTCTCAAATTTGGAACTGAAAACACTTATAATAAGTTATTGCTTTCTGAATGTTTTGCCCTTAGTTCTTTATCGAATAAATGTTCATATATTTTCATTTGCAGTAAATGGAAAATTATACAAAAATAAAAGATGGAAAAGATGAACAGGTAGGACCAGTACAGCAGGAACCTTTTGTTTTGATTGTCACCACTGACAACAAGTTTTATCAGGCTGTTCGAAATGTTGGAAAGATATTAAAAGAACATGGGAAAGCTATTGTAATTGGTGAGGGTTTGTATGCTCAAAAGGCTATTGCAGTTGCTGATAAAATCAAAGAAACATGGTATGTGAGTGAAACTATAGATATTTTTGATACTGATTATAAAGATATTTGGATACCCAAAACAGATGAGTTGGGGCTTGAAAATCTTGAGGTGACCAGATCAGTCCCTACTACCAAGATTACGCTTGTTCAGACAGAGAAACCTAAACAAAGACATTCAAATAATGGTCGACAGCAATCAAACAATGTTAAACAAACTGGTAGAAATGGGAAAGTACAGTCACAACAAAATTGTGATTCTACTCGGAACCAGAAACCACCAAGGCGTGATTATAGGAACTCAAGGAGAAGCAAAAGTGAATCTGAAGGTGAAACGCTAGGTTCTGGTCAAAGGTATCAAGATAAACCCAACCCTAGACAAAGTAATGGACATCATAACAGAACCCGAACAGAAGGTGATAACAAACAAAGGACTGATCGGAATTCATCGCATAGAAATAATCAAAATTCTTCTTTCGAAGGGGATGAAAGGACACACCAAAACCGTAATGGTCAGTATAAAAAGCATCAGAGGAAACCAAGAACTAGAAATGGAGATTCTCATCCTGAAGATAGTGTTCAAAATAATGGAAATGGAACGCGAAATCCCCTAGTTGATCACCAGAAGATACATCATTCAGAAGGCTCCAATCCCAGGACACAACGTGAAAATCCTTCAACGTCATCGAGGAAGAAAACCATTTCTGATTCGTCACATCAAGATAATGAACCCTAGGTTCAAGGTTGATTTGTGGATTTATTAGTTGTAGTGGCATCGCACTTCTGAGCTCTCTAAGATATCCCATTTCTGTTATGGTGGAAATACCTTGACTTTCACCTTTTGCTTAGGTATGCTTTTCTTATTGAAATAAAATATTTTGTTTCATAAACATTAAAATTAATTCGTAATTATATTTTTAGATGGTACATGAAGTTTCAGATATTTTGTTATCTTTTAATAATATTACAAGGTATATTATATAGGTTTTATCAAATTACAAAAAATAAATTTATGACAACTTTAAATTTGAAACACTATTTATCAAGTGTACAAGGTTATTCCATGCGTCAAAGTTCTACATTTTGTTGCTTTTAATGATCAATATACCTTAAGGGTAGAAATTTTAGCGGGAATTTAATTTGGTTGATGACCGAAAAAGTTTTTTCAAAGGGAATTTAATTTGGCGGATGGCGGGAATAATTAAATCCGTTCTCTTTCCGCCAGAATTTCTTCCCTTAATGTAAAACTTCTAAAAAGCTATATGATAATATTATATAGACCTATAGAACCGAATTTATGGTATTGGGTTTAGAAAATAAGTACAAGTTTTATCCTTTGTCTTTAGGTTATTCCGTTATTGGCTTCATTTTTCTTCGAAAAAAGATTTTATGAGCTTGTATTATTACCCATACTTTGCAAAGGCTTTTTGAGCTTCTTCATTTAAATTCTATTATTTTTACTATAAGTACGTATTTATATACAATGTTTTTTAAGTATTGGTGGAATTAGATAATTTACTAATTAATGTTCAAATTAAAAAAAATGGATTTTGTTGTCTCGAAAACACCCTTGTGCCACAGACCCCATCCTCATTTTAAAATTTGGCAAAAATTTCGTTCCCGATGGGAAAAATACCGTAGAATCTAGCCCCGCTGGGAAAATGACTTTGATTTCATCCCCATTCGAAAGTCGATGTGTTTTTTTTCTACATCTGTTATTTTTCTTTATCCGAGGGTGGTTTTTCTAATTTAATGCTCTACTTGAAATATTAAAGGTATGACAATCACATGTTTTAAAAACGGGGTTAGTTCTATCAACTCTTCACAATATATATATTTTTCTTCGTGGTATTGATGAATAAATAAAATCTTATGTTTTATTTAGTTATGTTAATGAATATAACCATACAAAAGATGTGATTTAAGCAAAGAAATTAATTTTGATTCATCTCCAAGATGCCGCGACCGGTCAAATCTGAACGTCCGGTGATAGCTGAGCCCGTAGTCGAGGTATGTTTAAAAATTTGTAATAGTCTTAAAAATTGATTTAAATCCCAGTCCTTTTTATACGAAAATCATTCATCAAGAAGGTTTAACTAGCCTATAATGGATAGGTATAATAGATTTGATTCGGTAAAAATTAAGGTTTGCAACGAATGCTGTAGAGGATGTTTGTTACTAGTGGGATCGTTTAGCATTATTTACGGGAAAAAGATAAGATCTAGCTGAAACTTTCTCCAGACCTTCTCTATAGGATGCTTATACCTCAGGAAAAATTCCCCTAAAATCCCACTGGTGGAACATCCATTTTTAGGGACATTTCTTTTTTCCTCAATTTCAAACTCATTTTCAGACATTATCAAGTATACCATTCGAAAGCTCTCGAAAAACTATATAGCAGACTTTTAAGCGGGTATAGCCGATTTCATTACCTAACTCAAGATAATACACGCAGAAGATGCTATTTATGGTCAATTTAGACCAAAATGTGGCGAAAAGTGGAACTTGTGCATGAAATATCTCGATATCTGGGATTTTAGGGGAATTTTTCCTGAGGTATAAGCATCCTATAGAGAAGGTCTGGAGAAAGTTTCAGCTAGATCTTATTTTTTTCCTACAAACAGCCTGTATTTTTGTAACACGACCACACTATACTTGAGGCTGAGGACATGACTTAATACTGTTAAAATGCACCTTTATTTCTTCTACCACTTCCTTTTTCAGCATATTCAAAGTACAGCGATAGTGGTCATTCACCCTGGCTCCTCCAATCTCATCATTGGCCGTGCTACAGATCACGCACCACGCTTCATGCCTCACGTGATCGCAAGAAAGATCACGAACGATCAATTTCATCCGCTGCGTGTGAACCCGTTAAGAAGACCTGGATGTAATGTAAATATGAGTTATACATTCCATACACTCATCATCCTTTTCCTTAAATTCTACCGGATGTACCACTTATTTTTCCCTAACGCCGCATCTTAGGAAGCAGAAAACACTTTCCAATGTTAATCTGACAATGTTCGGGTCTGTTCTATCCATTGAATTAAGATAGAGATCAGTGATCTCATTCCTATTTGCAATGCATAACTCGGTATATTGCTATATTAACCCTTTGAGCATCTTCCTATTTGTTCACTAGGGGTATAGCATATTGGGAGGGGGGGCTTGACCCCCCTTAAAATCTCAAGATTGACAAGTGTTATGACTTTTAAATTTGACCAAAATGTAAACTTTACCAAAGTCATATATTCACTGATTGACTCGTTGGATTTTACTGAAATTTGTTCCTGAAGGCTGATTTGTCAAATTAAAGAGACTAGTAACAGAAAAAATTCCTTCTCTTGATTATTTAGTACTTTGCAGACTGGTCTGTAAAATACACGTTGACCACCTGGAATTCAGGAACTACTGGAGCTAAAAAAAGCTATTGACTTGAAATTTTCAGCAGTGATAGATATTGCACACTTTGCAAAATTTCAAGTCGATTGGATAAATATTTCAAAAGTTATCAAAAAGATTCCTCTTTGCTCCCCTAAGATGCTCGAATGGTTAAAAGGCTATTAAACAAAGATGTTATATTATTTGAAAACCAAAAAATCTGTAAAAAACAACCCTTAACCCATAACAGCGTGAAAGACGGATTGGTTTTGCAAATAGCAAACTATTAAGAATGCCATGACAGTCGCGGATACAGACGTCATTCGACTTTAGTAAACGTGCAACCAATCTCTTCAAACCATTTTATTTTTCATCCATAGTATGAAGAAACTGATGAGAAGCGAAAGTTCGGGTTGAAGAGCACTAAAAGTTTGATACAGTCTGTTCGAATCAACGGTGGTTATCGGAAACCCAGGGTCTCTTCAAACGAGGTATCACTTAGAACTTTTGCTAATTACGTCACAGCACCCACCAAATGATTTGCTTACATTTGTTATTGATTTTTTTATTTAGTTTAAAGGTTTGAGAAAAAATCCTCGACACTTCGTGAAAAAATCAGGCTAGAAATGTAGCCTAGGTCCAAACTTTTGAATTGAACAGAATGCCTGGTCCCGATGTCTTGTCGAATAATTAAAAAACTAGATTTCAATTATTCGATATGACATCGAGATTAGATCTATTCGTTCTTTGTCGATTCTAGACATATCGTTCTATTTAATCAAAAAATATGGACCTAGGCTACATTTCTAACCTTATTTTTTCACGAAGTGTCGAGGATTTTATTAGTTTATCTCAAACCTTTGAAAAGTATTAAGAACGTCTATAACAGAATGTAAGTGACTCTTTTGGTGGGTGTTGGTAGAGCCGTGAATGAGTGATTGAGTGAGTGAGTGAAGGGGTCGTATTCTCTTTTCCATTTCCACTAGACGGGGGAAATCAAAGCTCCAAGCTTCAAAGTTTTCATTGTTAAGCTCAAGCTTTCTACTATCAAAATTTATAGTGGGAAAATATTATGTAAAATGTTGTTTGAGGTGATTATTTTATTTCATAGCGAGACCGGCAATCAACGATCTCAATACATATGAATCTGTTACCTCCTACTCACCGTCTAAATTCAGATTACCCAACCTTGGTAGATTTTTAAATCAAAACTGAACTATACGAAGTCTTATACGAAGTCTCTCGCATAAGTGTCATAACAGACAATCCCCTTTTCACAGGGCTATTCCGTTTTATATCCATATTTGGAGGTAGACGAACTTTTCAAGGGGGTAATGACAGAAGGATTGCCAGGGGGGTCTAAGGGAAGTTTTTTCTTTTTTTCTTTGGAGTTTGGAATCAGTTTTTTTCCAGGAGTTTAGATGACGAGGTATCGGATGGCAAAGCATTGGCTACCAATATCTCTTTTTTCCAGGGCTGAAATGAAAAGTTTGTTAATTTTTTAGGAAGGATATCTTCAATCATCCACTCTCACTTTCAAGTACAAAGAATAAAGAGGAGTAGTCTTTTTTCCAAGTTTTTTTTTGCAAATTTCGCGTGATATTTCCAGGGTTATCCGCCCATTTGCAATAACTTGGCTTTCTAAGGTTCTTCTATCTTTCTATATGGTAAATGAAACAGAAAATTGTTCTCAGTAGAAATGTTCTTTTGACAGGTTTCAGCGTACAATCAGAACGTTTACCCAACACCAAGTGAAAATGATGACTCAACAGAATCTCATTGGACGGACGTCTCGCACATGCCTGATTTCGTTATTGGAGAAGAAGTACGTACACATGATTTTTAGACATACACCGGAGGTCCTTTAGATTAACCGATGGTCGTTTGTTCGTTCGTTCGTCCGGAAATATACCGGAAAAAGCCGATTTTTCCGGCATTTTCTCAAGATTTCATCATTAGTTTTTACTGAGTTTTTCCCTACTCACCTTTCCTCTCATAGCAAAAATGCATAACGCATTAATTTTCATCATCGATTGTTGATGGGGGACAATCAATGATGGAGCTTAATACGTTATGCCATTTCGCTATTTTCTGCTGATTGTTTTCATTTTTCTCCTTATTGCTATCTAACTTTCATCATCAGTTAAGTCCATTTAGTATCTAGCTTGTTTTGACTTCTTCACTCTGAAAGTATACGTTTAAAATCTCTGAAGCCTTCGCATGTTCTTCACTTTTTGGATTTTAGGCCTTAGAATTTTCTTTTTAACATGTGCTTTTTTACCACTTTCTATCATGTGTTTTAGAGTCGAAGCCTTATGTTCTTATATAGTTTGTTCTTATAAAAAGTAACGTGTAGGACCATGAAGCATGGTTGGTACCAGGGGGAGAAAACTTTTAAAATTAAACATTCTAGACAACCTGAAACGGGCTATTTTCAAGGGTTTATATAAGTTGAATTTCATTCCAAAGTAATGTCTGGTGCAGATAATTCTGAGCAGATTTTTTCTACTGCATCTTCAACTTAAACTTTTCTATAACTTTTAACTTCGCTTATTTCAAACATGTATACAAATTTGACATAAATTTGCTGGATCAAAGGTTCAAGCCTGCCCTCCAAAATGGGTCCATTGGGTCCATTTTGAAGGTTTTTGGCAGTTTTTAGGTACCAATTCAAAGATCTTTTACATCGTTTTTCTTTAGGCGTTGAATCTACAAAGTAACGCGCCATTTCACTGTCGTTGGCCTATAAAACACGGCCAACTGAATCTACATGATGGTGTGGGCGGAACACCCTCCGCCCTTGCTGAAGACATTGTCACGTTATGGGGGAACGCCATAGAAACACTTCTGAATATCCCCATTGGTGATTTGAGTTTCTACAGAGCTGTTTTATTGGTTCCTGATAATTTCAATCGAAGTCATGTTAAACTTCTGGTTGATTTGATTTTGAACCGATTAAATTTCTCTTGTGTTATTGCTTGTCAGGTATGTTTTATATCTTTATTCTCTTTCAAAGTCTCTTTAATAATTCAATAATTTGTAAGTACTGTAGAGTCTCCGTAATTCGAACGCCAAGGGGGGGAAGGGAAATCGTTCGAGTTAAAGGTTTTGTTTTTACATAAGTATTCCTGTTTCATATCAGTACCATATTTCATATCAGGACAGTGTCTGCCTATTGTTATACTGTGCTGATATAAGCAAAAACAATTTTTCTTTTCCTCTTCCTGACCAATCTTGCTCTACATCCCTGTCAATTCAATGTGAAAAAGCTTGTAAATTAAAATTGATGAGTAGGCAAACGATTCACCTTTATTTGAAAACAAAACCTTTAAGTAGACATTTGAGTCGTAGAGGTCTTTAAGTTTGTGAATTTTCTCTCTTTTTTGCGAATAAGCTGGATAAAAAAGTACATTCAAGTTACTGTTTCGTTTATAGGGGGCATGTTAGTAAAAGTCAACATCACCAACTATCTACTCAATCGAGTTTCCATTAAATTAAAAACCAAGAAAAAAACAAATTCTTTCTTTTGAATGTTCAAGTTATAAAGACTTAAATTAACCTTACATTCATTCTCTCAAGGGACCAACAAAACCGTTCGAGTTAAAAGAGAGCATTCGTGTTAAGTTTCGAGTTGTAGAGGTTTTTATAAGAGTTTATTAGTAAATTTTCACGGTGCCAACGAAGTTGTTCGAATTAAGGAGACATTCGAATAAAAGAGGTTCGAGTTATGGAGACTCTACTGTATCATAATGAGTCATATAAGGTATAAAGTGCTGTCAGATTTTTTCGATGACTTTTACTGCAAACAGGTTGGACAAACTTCTTTCTACTTGGGTGTTATAGGAATCAGTATGCGGCGCTTTTGGGAGTGGTTTACCATCCGCTTGTGTTGTGGATTGTGGTGCACAGAAGACCAATATTTGTTGTGTGGAAGATGGTCTCTCATTGGCTACCACCAGGTCTTAAAATTATCCCATAATCTAGAATATTATTAGAATACTTCTCAGTCTCTTTCAAATGGTATATTATTTATCTTCAATACACTTTTCCCGTAATTCAAACTTCTCAGAAATGACCCGGGGGAAATGCGTGCTCCACCGTTGAGTAAAGGATTTTTCGGAGGTAAACAAACACGTTTTTGCCTGCGAGGGGTTAAGGTTACGGGTTTGTTTACCTCCCAAACGACCAAAACGACCAAACGGTGGAGAGCAAGAAAACATGCGCGCGCAACTGTTTTGCAAAATACGGGAAAGGTGTATTGAAAAATACCCGTAAAGCTATTTTAAGAAATATTTTCTTCGTCGATTTATTACGTAGACAAGACTTAAATATTTGATACAGTTACAACTCACAATCCCTGTACCACTAATTTCCAACCAAAACCACCTACCTTCCTCACCCACAGATAAACTTGTATCGTAGTAGGGCATAGCCTACTTTAATTCCTTTGTTAGGGAATCTGGAAGTGAAAGAAACCTTTGAGGTTAGTTTTTTGGATTATGTAAACTCACGCTTTTGCCTGGTGGACATAATTAGTCAATAATTAGTGTATTTCTTTTGTTCTTCCAAAGGTTAACTTTGAATTATGGAGGGAACGACATCACACGCTGCTTCTACAATCTGCTATTAAAGGTTAATGATGGTTCTGTCATCTTCTTAAGGTTGACCCATTGAGCTTAAAGTCCTGAAAGGGCAAGAGTTGAAACTCTTGGATGGGAAACGAGGCTACTCGCGTGGTTTTCACACAAACGTCGGATTCTGACAAATATACCGCGTGAAAACAAACCCCTAGATTCCCAGAGATTCCATCTTTCGTTCCAAAAGCGATGCAAATTTTAAAGCTTTATTTCTTTGCTTGAGAAAAGTCGATGATTTCTCTATAGCCCTTCAGGATTTAAACTCAATGGGGTGACATGTCCATACTCCAGTGATCATTTGTTCGATCATCTAACTTGAGAAGAAATAACACCCCCTTCTCACATACCCGGTAGGATTTCTTTCAACCTATGGAGATAAAAATAACAGACTGAAACTCGATGAGGATTGATATTCCCATATTTTTTATGGTTGGGGATTTCAATTTTTTTATTTTCAAGTCAGAAATTCAGTGGGGATGAGAAAAATAGTAAATATTTTGCAGTGAGGATTGGTTCATTTGATTATTTTCAGTGGGGATAAAAATTGAAGGAACATTTTCCACCGGGGACGATATTTTGGCCAATTTTTCCAGGGGGAAGGGTTTCCAGTGGTTCTGTGAGAAGGGGGTGTGTAATATAAATCATCTCGAGATTAATTTACCTCTAGAGGGGGGGGGGGGTTGTACTTTTACGGTGTGGCGGGATTGGCCCTTTTTTAGTACGGTATTACGGGATTTGACGAAAAAAAGACGGGAAAACGGTATTTTAAAATCAGACGGTGACGGTATTTGGCCTTATATTTTATCATTATGCTGGTATTTGAACCTGTACAACCGGTGTGACGGTGTTATTATTTTTTTCAATTTTCGGGATTCCGGGATTCAGCAAAAATTTTGACGGGAAAACGGTATTTCGAACCCCTACAAACCCCCCCTCTAGAGTTGACTCTTTCTAATTCGATCTTCAAAGGACTAAATATTTCTTCGAACTATAGAAAGATTCGAATGATAGAGGCGACTCGAATTAAAAATAGTTAAATGTATTACTAAAATCAGTGCTAGTTGTTACTTTAAGGGCAGAAACTTTCGCGTTTTTCGCGATTTTCATCCTTGTTCGCGAAAGTTTCTGCCAGGTAAGAAATTAAACCTGAAAAACGCGAAAGTATTTTTTCGCGAAAAATAAACTTTCCTACAGTTTTGCACTGTTTGCTAAGTGTTTTATGAGTTTTTGTTATCAAAGAAGGTAGATTTTATATGAATTCGCGAAAATTCTATGAAATTTCGGCTCAAACCATAATTCGCGAAAATTAAATTCGCTAAATTTCGCGACTTTTTGACTTCGCGAAATTTTCTGCCCTAATTAATTGTAATCAGAATAGCAAATGAGGATCTCTGTCTTGATTCTTCTTCTTTTCTTTTCAGTCAAACTTTCCCTACCAAACACTTGATTTCGACGATCCAATGGATATCCAGCTGTTACAAGAATTAAAAGAAACGTATTGTCATCTGAGTATGGTATGTTTATTAATTTATAGCAGTCACGTTATCAAGCCCAGTATAGATGACCTTTATAAACCCCCATATCCCCAATATAAAGCCAGGCATACGGTATTAGGATTTAGGCCCGGAATACTTTGAAAAAATGCTGGGCTTGCAAAAAACATTACAGTGTTAAAACGAATCATCAAAATAAAATAGCGCGCGTTACCTGCCTATTTGACATATTTCTATTGTTTGGCATATCTTTCACAGCAATACAAGCCTCAATTCTAATATTAAGGCTTTGTAAAATCGAGAGGAGACTGCGTCTGGTTAATTTTGAGTCCTACAGATACAAATATCGATAGGTTGCAAAATCATGGTCAGTATTTGCCTCTAAACATTTGACTCTATGACGATTCTGTGCATTGAAATTATTGGTATATGATACTAGAATTTTTCTTACTATAAACAAATTCACTATCATTCGAATTTCTCCTCAGTGAAGTTAAGTGAGGTGATCCTTGTAGAATGGAGTTCGACTGCCACGGAGGCACGAAAAGATCTAACTCAATAGCGCAAAGATCGCTTTGATTCCCAAGTTGATGTGATAGAAGTTTTACAGACATCTGTCGGTCTGTTATCTTAAAACCAAACAAACCGATGATATAGTAGTTGTAGAACTCACACCGCATCGACTTGGGTTAGCATTTTGCATTGACTATTTCACTATTTAGGTAAACGATCTGTAAAAGTAACAATGTTGACACTAACAGTTAAAACCATATAAAACATTTTATTATGCTTTCAACGTTGATTTTAGACGTTCTGTTTTCTTCTAGGACATTCCGTCAGGTCACGTGCATGAGTTTCAAGTGATGAGACCCGACCAGCCAACAATGATGTATAAAATACGTCTCGGTGATGAACCCATACTCGCCCCTTCTGTAAGTCGAGAACAGAAAAACATGATGAAAATAACATCCATAGCTTAATTGCGTAGTATAGACACCTGAGATTCACATAAATGTTGTTTCTCGATTTTCGGCCGAGGAAAATCCTTTATCGGAGTTTTTTTGAAAAAATGGTAACCTAAATGTACCACTTTCCAATGTGTGCAAACACATTTTCATATGGAAAATTTCGTTGTATTAAAAATTGACCATTAAGGGTTTAACTTTTCCAAAAATTCTGATCGAAGATGGCGGAAATAGTTTAGTCCAGGGTTTTCAGTGGGTTCATGGAATTGTGTCCCAAAAAATATTTTATTTTACGATTAAGTGCTGTTAAGGTGGCTCGAAAAACCTCTGAACAGGGTTAAATTGCCTTCTAATGTACCGTGTCTCGAATCAATAGCGAGTTTATGTATTAGAGATAAATCGAGGGGGACGGTATAAAGCAAAGTTGACATGTCTCCAAAATCACCGTCCACTTTGCTCGATAGTAATAATAATTGCCCCGCAGGGGCTTTTGTTGCTTCACGTAGCGGACCTGCTCGCCAGAAAAATATTCATATTCAGAATTCATGTTTCGTCCGATTCTGAGCGGGTCGCGCGCGGTAAAAAATGTTCGCGCGCGATATCTCTTTTGCTGCTACTTGTATTGATTTCCTAGCTATGCACGGACAGAGAAGGTAGCTTCATAGTGTCCTCCCCCCCCTTTATAAAGGGGGGGGATTCTGATTTTGGCCCTTTTTTTAAAGTATGGGGGAAAATGAAAAATTTGAAATTTGCTGGGGGAAAATAAAGAGGGGGGAAAACCATAAATTTAGGAGATTTTGACTGGGGGAACTTTACTGATCTCAAGGTGATCTTGTTGCAAAACCTGTTTAAGCAATAAAATCAGCAAATCTTTTGGGATAAACCAACTTTTCAATACAATTTCATTTTTCCAGCACTTTCAAGGCTATTTTTTCAAGCTTTCCAAAATTTCAAACTTGATTTAAGGCATTTTTATGTTAACCATATGGGGAACCGCAAAATCTTCAAATAGCTGGGGGAATTCAAAAAAGAGGGGGGAACCGAAAAATTTTGAAATATGGTGGGGGAAATAAAAGAGGGGGGAATGGAGAAAAATTTTGATTTTTAGTGGAGGGAACCAACCCAGGAGGACACTATGTTCCCGTCTGCACTGCCAGTCCACACATCTAGATGCTTTCACAAACAACAAACAGCACACAAGATTTTTGCTTGGTTAATATCTTTTTAACGTAGTTGCTCAACTGGATTTACTTGAGGGACATTGTTTGCTACTGAATGAATAACTATCAAACTACTGATATTAGATCAAACCTTATACAATTGTCAGAATGGACGATGGACATCTTCAATGACAGTGTGTTACACATACACAGAGTGTTATGCGCTGCTCTACCGAAACCCTGCTGATATTATAAAAAAGGCATAGACAAAAGGGAAATTGACCGTTAATTCATATTGTTTACCTATATAGTGATTTCATTTTGAAGGAAATTAAATTGAAATTTTTGGTGGAAAGACAAAACCCAGAGTACCCTATAATTATATGGATATTGCATGCGCCGAAAGTAATTTTTCAAAGAGTAAGCCTTGCGCCAAAACGTGCCAAAAACTGGTACCAACATCGAGTTTCTTACAAAAGGTTTAGTGAGTGAGACATGCCAATGAGAATATACTATGACTAACATGAACTGATTCATTCTCGTGGACATTTGAAGCACAGTGTTACAGCAAAAAAAAATGGTTGAGCATGGGAAGCAGCGAGCAGAAAAATGTAAACAGAAGCGGAACAAAAGCCGAAAACGATGGATTATGGAGTATTTGATGCTATTTTGTGAATAATTCTTTACGCCAATATTGAAGCTTAAGCAAACTTTGAAAATGCTGTTTATGTCACTGTGTCAGAACGGTACTTCCATATCATATGTAATGTACGCCGAAGATTTTCAGCCTCATATTATGAACAGACTCGAACACTCTCTCTACTAATACCACCACGGCACACTGTACCGTATTGATGTTGAACGCAGGAGTATACTTTGCTCAAATCAAAACTGAACAAACTTTTTGACTTTTTAGAACCAGACGTCCAATAAAATACAAACACAATGTTGTACCTACCTGTGAAGTGAAAAGTTTTTAACCATGTTGACGGTGGTTACTACAACAGGACACGGTATCTGAAATTCCCCTGGCAATTTTGAGAGCAACTATCAAATTCATATCTTTAGTAACCATGAAGAAATTTTATTCTAACTGAAAACTTTTTGCAGAAACACGTATAAAGGGCCCCCCCAGCGGTTTGCGTTAATGCGTGAATGGGCTGTTTTGGTTGCGTGAATGCGTGAAAATCGAAAAAAAAATTGCGTGAATGCGTGAATTGAAAAAACCTGCGTGAACGTGAAAATCCATATTTCTATTGCGTGAATGCGTGAATCTGCCCTGTTTTTTGCGTGAACGCGTGAATTTTTCCTTTTCACAAAGGTGCGCACCTATTCCAAATTCAAGGGATGCCAGGTGAAGGTGTACAAAAAAATCAGCAACTTTCAAATTCTCTATTTTATAAGACGATTCATGATTTAGATGCGCTTTCTAGCAATCTAGACACCTTAAATTTCCAGATTTTTTCGCTCGGGCCAAACATGTATGGCCCTCGAATCTTAAATAACTATAATTTGCCCCCTTGAAAGTGTTTGTTTAAGATAAAACCATGGTTATGCATGATTAGTGATCGAGGGCCAGGGCCAGGGCCAGCCAGGGCCAGAGTCACTGGGGGCAGGAGGCGGCCATGACTTCACCACGTTTTTGCAAATAAAAGGAAACTTATTTCAAAGAAATTTTTACCCATGATGTAGACTTTCGATAACCTGATTTCTTGGCAAAATTAGTCTGAAATGGAGTCGTATCAAACCCTGGTCGTATTTAAGCACATCAGAGGGTTAAAATAGAAATTTTCTCCTGTCGGCGCAAAACATGGTTGCACCTCCTTAGTCACTATGTTTTCGGCCCCTCCACGTTAGGAAATTAATTCGCGAGCCCTGATCAAAACCGAGATTAAAACCTTTCTTTTTAATTTTTTTTTTGTTCGCTTCGCTCGCAACAAATGTTCATTCTTTTACCTCATTTTACAAGCTATCAAGCGATCGTAGCTTGCCTCCAACGAATTTAGACTACATTCTTTTTCAATGGTGTTAAAGAGAGCATTTGTTAGCCAAACGAGAGTGACAGAAATGCAAAAATTTCCTCTCTGCGTAAACCATGGTTGCGCCGCCTTACCCCTGAGCTAAGCATCACGGTGTCATACTCGAGTTTGTTTGACCTATTTTTGATAATGTTTAAGCAATTTTTTGTACAAAAATTCGCCTGCGGCGCATATCTTTTCACTTACTATCGCGATACGTTAACTGCAGAAGCTTCACCTTCTCCAAACGATCGTGACAAGTTAGAAGAATCAAATATTTTGCGTGATGGCATGTGATTAAAGTTGAAAAATTACGTAACGCTTTCTATTTGGGGGCTTCTTATGACGCTACTAAACACGGTGTTTTATAGTCAGGTCTACAGGAAAAAATCACTACTGAGTTAAGTTTTTCTCAAGTGCATGACCAGATCTGGTCGAATAATATCTCGAGTACAGCCTTGTCATACTTTTTATGCAAATCGAACGTTTTACTCCATAATGGCGGAAATTACGTAAATTACGTAACTTAGCGAAATGTGCAAGACCTCTATTTTTGACATTTTCCCCGATTTTTTCCGAAAATCTCCCGGATTTCCCAAAAAATTGGGTTTGCGTGAATTTCGAGAAAAACTTGCGTGAATGCGTGAATTGCGAAAAATTTTTGCGTGAATGCGTGAAATTTGGGTCCGCTGGGGGGGGGGGGGCCTCTATAAAGATTGTTAAAGTTTTTCAGATAATTTTCAGTAACCTTTGATACAAATATATTATATCTACAGTATGCCACCAGTCCAAAGTTACTTACTTTTTAAATTTCAAATCAAATGACTGAAATTGTATTCAATTTCATTTTCGAATTCACCTTTTAATCTGCATTATGTACCGTGAGATTGGGTAACTTGCATCAGTGGAGGCTAACATGCATAGCCCTCAAATGAAAGACCTAGCTGGTCATTAAAATACAAAGTTTGTTGTCTATCGGGTGCTTCACAGACTATCACAAATTGGTTAAGTGCTTGGAACCATTTATTGAAAGAGGGTTCAAACTGAAATAGATACAAATGAGTTTATAAATAACTGGAAAATAAATAAAATTGAATAAGTATGAACGAAATCTAAGTCTATGTATAAGTTGAGTCTAAATTGAGTTGAAAAAATATATAAGTCTGAATTCATGAAAAATATCTAAGTCCAAAAGTTTGAAAGACTAAGTCCAAATATCTGAAAACATGTCCCTAACCTAGGCTAACCTAAAGTTCATTCAAGGCGAGGCACAATGCAAACAAAGAGACAAAAAGAGAGAAAACATGAAAAACAACGTACCAGAGTGGCCAGAAGTGACAGTTGGAAGCTGACCAAGATGGCTGAAAGCCAAATGACTATGTCCAAACGTAGACAAAGTCTGAGTGTGCAAATTGAATAGACAATTGAAAATTGAGTTCTTATTTAAATAAATTTGAAATTTTGATCCAACATCATGTCTTGACTCTTCAAGGACTTATGAGTGAATGAACTGAGTGAGAAGTGATCCTATATTTATATAAAAATATTGATGATGTCATCATAAATGTACTTGAAATGGTTTGGAAATAATATATGTACAAGAAATGGTTTGGATCTAGCAAAATGGTAGCAAAAATGTAAACAAAAATTAGTCTGCAAAAATGCTAAATGAAAATGGTAGACAAAGTAACAAGAAATTTAAAAGTAAAATTATTTTTGGTGTTTTTTAGCTCAAGTTTTATAAATTTTCATCTGGTTATTCAACACTCCCCCAGGGAGGTTTTAAATTTCTTGAAATAAAATCAACAAAACACATTCCAATCAACAAATCATGTACAAAACATAACGACCAATTAATGTATCGAGCGAACATATCGACCATAATGCATAAACATAATCAACCATTACGTATCGTGAACAAATTGTATCAATATGGAAAGCGTGTCGCGGGCATTCGAGTGACTAGTATTGTGCTAGCTGGTTTGAGGGTTGTTGTCGTGTGTCTCCTCTGCGAAATCCATTTCGTCAATTGATTGTATCAGAACAAGGTTTCTGACTGAGCGGAAAGTTTCACGACTTGAAGATTCATTGGCATTGGTGTACTTGACGCGTACTTTTCGAACAATGCCATCTTTGGAAGGTTCGATTTCAGTGATAATACCATACTGATATGTTGTTGAGATTGGAGAGTCAGTTTTGGTGAAGAGTACGATATCTCCAACTTGAAGGTTCTTGTCTCCTTTAAACCATTTTGGATGTTCCATTAATTTTGGTACATGATTGAGTAGCCAATTCTCAAACCATGCATTGAATATTTTTGTGTTTGCTTTTAACAGCTTTTGTGGGTTGTCACAAGTAACCATTTCACCTGTTGGACTTCTGTGATTGCTCCTTCCAAGAAGAAGCCTGTTTGGAGTGATAAGATCAAGATTTTCCACATCTGATTTGCTTCCAATGTTGATTGGCAAGTCGTTGATGCTATTGGCAATGATTGAGGCTAATGTTTCCCATTGAAGGATGGATAATCTTTCTTTGTGGGCACTTCGCTCAATGGATTTGTTGATCTCTCGAATCTTTCTTTCAGCTTTGCCATTCATGTTGTGTCCGCCAACCGGGCAGACAGTGAAGTCAACGGATACACGCCTGTGAAGTTGGTGTTGAATGTCGTTAAAATCAAGGCGCATCTGGTCACATCCTTTGATCATTTGGCTGCCGCTGTCGCAAAATAGTCGCTTTGGGAAGCCATGGTTGTTGGAGAATCTGACAAATGACAAAATGAATGCTTCAGTTGAGTAGTCATCCATGGTTTTGATAGAAGTGGCTGATGTCGTGCAGCAGCAGAATACAGCTAGCCAAATCTTTACAGTCGTGCGTTTGTGTAATGGCGAGTAAGCAAGGTAAGGACCTGAAAGATCAACTTGCGTGCCATAAAATGGTGGTGCAATGGTGATGCTGCATTGAGGGATTGGACCCATTGCTGCTTCAACGGTCTTTTTGGTGAGATAGCGACATCTTGTGCATTGCTTTCTGATGTTCTTAACAAGTTGACGTCCATCGATGATGTATGCGGATTTGAGAATGTAACGCAAAGTTGATTCAACACCAGAATGTTTACAAACAGGATGGTTCCAGTGCACATCAAGTGCAAGGCTTTGAGCAACTGGGCTGTCCTTGTCCAATACTGGTACGCAAAAGGTTGTACTTGCCAAATCTCGCATTGCTGACGTGAATCTTCCAGTAATGGTGACTTCGTCGTCTGGAAAAATTCGACCAGTATAGATGAGAAGATCTCCTTTGCGCGATGTGAACTTCTCATACCTTTTGGGTTCAATAAACTGAACAATTTCTCGAGTTCCCATCCTGAAGAAATATTGTCTTGATGCTTCAAGGTCTGCATCAGTCAATGGCTTTGATATTTCAGCTTTCTTAAGAATGATGTTGCAGAATCGAACACAGTATGCAAAGATTCTGATGACTTTGCTGAATGAATGACGCATTGGGTCGATGTGGTAACCAGTGAAAGCGTATCTGTCTTTGACATCTGGCATTTGTTTGATAAAGTGGGCATCAAATTCTTTCTTGGCTTCCAATGTGTCTGCTTCATTAAGTTTGATTTCTTCAGATGAAAGCATTGGAAAAGATGATTGAGGTAGTGTCATCCAAGAAAATCCGTTGATCCATGTTGAGTTTTGATCAACATCATTGATGGTGGCACCCTTCCTTGTACCAATGTCCGCTGCCATGTCTTCAGATTGAACATAGTACCATTCTTCCTTGGGTGTGAATCTAAGTGTTTCAATAACTCTATTTCTGGTCCAGAGCTTCAATGGTTTTTCGTTGTTTGATAACCAGTGAAGGCAGATTTGACTGTCAGTAAATTTGATGGAACTCTTGTGGTAGTTCTTGAATGATCTTCTGACTATTTCCCCAGTGTAAGCAGTTGTCAGAGCTGCATACAGTTCGGCTCTCGGCAGGCTCATATCTTTGGGAACAACACGTGTGCGAGCAAAGACAAGTTGACATGAGAATGAGCCGTCTCGTCTTTTGAATCTTGCGTAGACACAGGAACAGATCATTGATTTGCTGGCGTCCCCAAAGTTGAGTGTGTTGATGTCAAGGTTCAATGCGTCCTCAGGAACTATTGCACGTTTGAATTTGATGGTCAAAACAAAAATGGTAGACTAGAGCTGCGAGAGGAGCTGCGTAGTTGTATTTTAATGACCAGCCAGGTCTTTCATTTGAGGGCTATGCATGTTAGCCTCCACTGATACAAGTTACCCAATCTCACGGTATTCTTTATGAAAGGGAAGCACTTTCAGTTTCACAGTACACATTCTTATGTTTGGGTTTTCAAAAGGGATTTTTATCTGGTGATTGAAGAAAATCAACTTATCATAATAATTCATTCTAGTTCTTAATATGTTGCGAAACCTGTAATGGTTTTAATTTGAGTCACTTTGCATCAGAAAGGGTAGATTAAACATGTTTTTTTTTGGATTGACACTTTCGTTATGTATGGATCTTACTGAGAAAATTTTAACCGCATCGGCTCGTGCTTCTTAACTTTAAACAGCTCTAGTAACATTGAGCACTTTTTATGAAGACTCATTTCACCAATTTATAGTCTGATTATGATTCCCTTGCTCTCTTCATGACTAAGTTCCTCTGGGATAATATCTGCTATCGGCGGGGCATTCATAGCGACAGCTACTTGCTAGTAATAATAATAATAATAACGATATATTTCACAGTATCTCCAAAGTTTTACAATTGGCTCTTCACCTGGAAATTGAGTATGATAAATATATATGTAGCGTATAAAAAATATGATGTTCATTAAAAATACTGAGACCGGTTGTAACTAGAGACTAGAAGGCTAAAAGTTGGTAAAGCCAAGTACGTTCGATCAAATACCGTTGTAGAGTAATATGAGCTTGGCAAAAGTAGACTGAGTGAACGTAGTGCTAGTGGCGTGTGCAAGACCGGTGTAAAACCAAAGTTTGAATTTAGATTAAGCTATAAAATACTACAAAATTGATACAACTATTGATAACAACTAATAGAACTAATTCCTCCATGGACAGTAAAATAAAGTACGACCAGACCAGGACGCTAGGTAGGCTGTTAGATCTAGGAAATTAGTAGAGTAAATACGATTGACGAGGGATGTAAGAGTGACACAAGAGTATGACTTGGAATTGCAGAATGTCCAGGAGTAGTAAATATATAAAATATCATTAGAATAACTCAAAACTAATTAAAATCAAATAATTAAACAAATAGGGGATAGTTGCTCTAAAGAATAATGACCGGAGTATAACTACTGCTACTGGCTACGGAATAGGGATAAGTTAAAACAATACGATGGAAAATGACTAAGAGATACAAGGCGTTAAAGGATATGGAGTTAGATGTGGCAACATCCCAGCTAAAAAAGATAAGCAATATAAAAAAAATACTAAATAATGAAATATTTATTAAAAGTGAGAAAGTATGTTGTTATATATATAGTTGACGATCGGTCAACGGTAAAAACACCAAAATACCGTCGTCTGTTTAGGTGAGCAAAGGCGACATAGAGCCGTACATTGACTATCGACTTTGTTTTGTATCATTTCACTTACTGTCACCCTCGATATCCTCCGATACATAAACTCGGTAATGTTTTGATTCAGTGACCTAGATGGTCTAAAACCTAATTATTTTATTTTTATAGGCCATGTTTGTTCCAGACCTTTTCGGTATTGTGAATGAGAGGCTGATCGAAACATTCCCAGAAGTTCAGGATCATGACTCAGAAGATCTCACGGATGACCGATATCTTTTGGAGGTAAACTTTTCTTCATTTTCCTGACTCTCAGAGCAAAAAACACAAATGCGCCAATGAAAGCTTAGTAACTGAACTGTATTATATGGGTTTCCAAATAGATTATTGCTTCGATTTCGTGCAAGTTACACCAAAAAATATCAAGTAAATAAATACTGATTGGTTAAAGAATCCGCTTATTAAAATATTATTCAATTAGAGAGTTTTTTTCACTTGATATTTTTCGTTCCGCTTACACGGAATCACACAGAGAGAAGATTCGCAACGTTCATATAGTAGATGAAACTTCTTACGTGCGCCTGCCTGGATGTCAGACTTAGAGAAAGTAGAGTATTAAACAAAGACCTGCTCAGTTGAATGTTCTTATTTCGGCCTTGTAAAAATCATCACAAATCCATGGTCTTTATTCTGGGGCAGGTAACTCTTTTATGCACCATTGCAATGTCTTCTGACATTACGTCACGGACCCAACAGCCGATTTGTTGTAAGTGACGTAAAATTTGTCAATACGTCACTTTCAACCAATCAGCTGTTGGGTCCGTGGAAGACATTGTAATGGTGCATATCATGAACAGAATGACTTCATTTCTTTTTGGAACGAAACGGAACCGTAACGTGTGAACTTGGCCTTAGTCTTTCGACTCTCAAAAAATATACACGTCGCTTTTTCTTACATAGAAACGCGACGTTGAGCCGAAGAAAACAAAAGAGACATCGGAAAACAAAGAGAACAAAGAAACAGTAGAACAAACAGAACAACAACAACAATCTTCTCAAGAATACATTGCATTGACGACCTCGGTTCTACCTCCCACCAATCAACAACTACATTCCAAACTTGAAGACATTCGATTGGATGGTATGCCAATCGATGAAGCCATTGCATATAGCATTGAACAGTGCAGTAAGTACACCCAAACTAAGGATTACTTAAAGGGATAATCGGATGGTTTGAGATATTTGGCATGTGGAATCCAGCAAAACCTCAAAATATTTTTGCCTAAATGTTTCCCAAAGTCGAGATAGTTAAGTTACAAGTTTTTGACTTTTAGTAAAAAACAATATAATTTCAACGTAAGAACCGTGTAAGAACCCATTTTCAGAAATTTTAGATTTTGATATCTCGACTTTAGAATATAGTTGGACAAAAATATTTTACTCAAAACCAACAGAGGGTTCTTCAGCCCAAGAAATCTTAGACCATCTGATTATCCCTTTAAGAGTTGTCCATTTTAACTTCTTTACTAGGGTTCCAGTGTTGACTTGATCAAGTTAAGACTTGGGTTTCTTTCAAGGTGAGAGAAAGTGGAGTTTTTTTCGACCATCCATCTGGGAAGAATGAGAGAGTCTCTCAAAGTTTATTTACATTTCTATTCACATTCAATCCCAGCTGCTGGGAATAACGGACGTTGAATTATACAGTAAATAATTAGTGAGTGTTCAACATAAAAAAAAGTCTTTTGAAGTGACCGTTTCCATATTCAAACGAACTCTCAGTACATAGTCAAGGATCATCAAATAATCCCAACAGTTCTATTTCTATTGCATTACGTCACCAACAACCAATCAATCGTGGCCAGTTCATCAAACTTATGAATCTGATTGGATACCTTAAGGGAATTAATTTTCGCGGGACTTATTTTCGCGAGACTTATTTTCGCGAGGATTTAATTTCGCGAATTGGAGAATTTTTTCAGATTTTTACATTTTCATTAGTTTGATTACGAGATTTTGTGTGTACAGTAGAGTCTCCATAACTCGAACGGCTACGATAAATGAAAGTTTATTCGAATTATAGAGACATTCGAGTAATGGAGACTCATTTAATAGAATTTCTTAGCTGAAAGAATTTTTAGCGTAAAAAACTTAATTTAGCGAGAGATGAGAGTTTGAGAATTTTCGCGAAAAAGGCGAAATTTGCGAAAATTTATTACCTTACTTTTCAGGTAATTCTGAGACCAAACGTAAGATGTACAGCACAATACTTTTGATCGGTGGTGGGTTGAATTTCAAAGGTGCTGATAACTTTCTTCTGAAAAGAGTTCAAGCTCGGTTACCGGCACATTTCAACTATTTGAAAGAACAAATGGAAGTTATTAATAGACCGAAGGTATATCAAATAAATTGTTAATTTCAACCAAGTGCTAATTACTGACTCAATAATCTAACCTATACTTGATTATCGGATGTAAGAGATATATTATCGGTGAGGTTCTCGTTACCCCCAACCAAGAAGACCAAGAATGGCCGAGTTTTAGTTGAATGTACCAATTTCATATATATAACCTTAGGCCAAAAGGTATGTACTAGACAGCAATTGCCTCGAGTTCTGGTAGGTGTCCCCATGCTGAATGATAACATGACTCTAGATCGTTTTAGTTCAAATTACAGTTGACGCTCTCCAATACGATTTTCAAGGGGGATTGGATTTTCAACGAATAAGGGAGCGTATAATTTAGTAAAGTGTTATTTATGAGAATTTCTCGTCGACGGTGGCTTTCAATATTATCGAACAATCGAGCATAACAAAAAAGTAAAACGTCGAATTAGAGAGCATCGACTGTACACTAAATCGGCATGGTAGTTCGAATTATAAAAAGTTCATTGGTCTTAATTTTTGATGAATTCTTCTTTTTTTCTTCAGGAAAATGACCCACGAACGGCTGGTTGGAAAGGAGGTGGCGTGCTAAGCATTCTGGATAGTTCCCAAGAATTGTGGATCTCTCGCAAAGAATGGAATCAGTACGGTGTAAGGATTTTAAGAGAAAGATGCGCTTTTCAATGGAGTACTAATATGGATAAACAGTGATCATGCTTGATTACCATTCCACTGAAATTCTGTCGAATACTATTTTGGATCAATTGGAGTGATGTAAAGATTTTAAAGGAATGGCGCCCTTTTCAATGAGATTCTGATCGGAAAAAGGATCTAGAGAACTTCATGGAAATCGAAACAGGAAATTTCTAAGCCCATTCGAGGCACTTTAAAATGACGATACGATAGATATTTCGTTTCAATGAAATGACTTATCAAGAAATTGAACTCGAGGAAAAGTTACACTACGTAATGTGATATGTTTAACAATCTAAATCATAAATGGCTTTGATAAAGTAAAGGTGTTGTGGATGGAAAAATGAGCCTTATGGAGACAGAATTGAATAAAACTACTTAAATAAAGGTTTTCATACTACGAATTTCGAGTGGACAAAAATCTTTTAAATATACAACAAGTTCCTAAAGTAAATATAAAATTTCGTATAATATCATAGTATAATATCACGGTAAAACTAAAAGCAGTACACATTCAATTTATCTAAATATGTACTGTATCCCTCAGATACCACTACTTGCAGTAAAGAACGCGCTGACTCGTCAATACTTTCATTGCACATTTCATAAACTCTGGACGATATCAGAATCTTTCTACACGAGTATTCCTTTGCGAGAACTTCTATTATCGCTGAAATTGTTCTCAATGTTCTGATGTTACCTAGGCCATCATAATCGAGGTAAACATTTCTGGCGTTTTTGACGATTTCCCCTCTCAGATATCTGTTGGTGCCATATGGTAGACCTTCGCTGGTCAATATTGGTGCATTTCTTGCTTCCACATCTAAAATCAATGTTGCCTTACTCCTTTCATAAAAAACACGCTCCCGTACGTTAGAAGCACGCTCCCGTACGTTAGAAGAATCATAAATAGGGAAAATTTTAACGTCATATTCTTTCCCAAGAGCTAGCTGTGCAAAGCTAAGATTGTCAATTGCAATGTAATTTGGATGGAAACCTTCCTGAATAGTTATGTTGTTATTAATTCCCAAGTCTTTGATTAGATTACCGATATTTTTGTAGTCTTTGTAAGAGCTTAGTAGAAGAATATCAACTGATGTGATTGTTGGGACATTTAGTTCATGAATGTTCGATTCCTTGTAGAATGCTAAAAACTCTGAGCAAACTGGATTGAATGTAGAGATAACAAGTTTTTCTCCTTTGATCATTTGATCTGGAACTTCCAATGTGTTTTTCATGACAAACCGGTTGAACCATAAAATATTGAAAGGTCTGGACATCTTTGAAAGATAGCTGGAATGTGATTCGTTAATTTTTGTTAGAGAGTCGTAAAATTTGAGGAATAGATTATTATCTTTCATTCGTAAAAGTCGATGGATTCCTAAAATTGTTGGTTTACAGCTTGACAATTCACGATTCGATAGATAATATGATGAGATACCTTTGGTTATACAAATATAGAGGGAACAAAGAAACTCCTGAAGCACCAAGTGTCTAAACTGGTAGTTCGGTTCAATATCATTAGTGCCTTCGTACTTGGTAATAAATCCTGTCTCCTCGAGGTGGTAAGAATAATTTAAAGATTTGATATCATCTTCGGTGAACACTACTTTATTGTCCATGTACGTTTTAACTGAAAGTACCACGATAGAATGTAAAACTTGCATGATATCCTGATCTAAGACAACATCCATTAATTTGGTAAAGTTTTTGGATTTTTCACCAAAATGTTTTTTGAGTAATATCAAGCAGGAGTAGAAACACAACTCTGTATATGTGTTGATGGGTGCAGTTATTTTGTCTTCCTTGTAAATATTACAAATGACCCACAAGAAGACTGGTACTCGACTCAGCGAACGAAGATTGTACGAGCTCTCTATTAATTTCTGTACAGCGACACCTTTCTGTTCGTAATGCTCACCGAAAAATTTCTTGATGTAATTGTTAACATTTTCCTCGCTAAAGCCACAAACTTCAATCGTTTTATGGTAACATTTAAATTGCCTTTTAACCAGTTCACAAGCTTTGGGTCGACCGCAGACTATAGACTTATGGTTTGGAAGCCAAATAGCTTTCGGGTCTATAAGATCGAGTATGAGCTGGTTTTTGCAGGATGGATTCCCCATCAAATAGATGTCTTTCAGTTCGTCAACACCATCGATCACCACAAGCACTCTGTCAGAAATCTCCATCAGATCATCGAATGTGATATCACGAAATATATCCTTGTATTTCACATTCAGTTTGAAAAGTTCCTCCAAATTTGAAAATTTACTTGACAGGTTGTTGAGTTCACGGCATGTAAATTTGAACAGAAAATCCACCTTAATGTCTGTTTTGAGTTCTTCTTTAGCCCACTTAAAGGTGAACATATCAATTAAGCTTGACTTTCCAATACCCGCGGATGAATGCTAGCTCGTCATCTTCAGAGAAGATTTGATCAACTGCATTGTGGGTTGTTGACTTGGGAAGATATTGTTGCTCCATCAGTGCTTCTCGATCCGAGTTGTTCCACTTTCTATCGACTTCTGATGATGGGAGTACCATAAGGTCAATGAAAATGTCTTCCCTAAATACGTTTATCTCCGTCATCTCCGTTGAGGAGAGAGGTTGCTCTACAAGACATTTTATGAGGTCTTTTCTATACTTCTTCCGGAGTTTGTTTGACGCTGTTTGAAGAGCTGAAATCAAAGAAGAATAAAGAACCTTGATTGAAATGGATTCAAGCTCATGAAAATACAAATTTGAAATAATTGCCGATGAATGACATATCTCAGTTTTAATGATGCCCCTTGTCACCAACAGCCTATTAAAATGAGGATTATGCTTTTAGCTTTGAATTTTGTAATACAAATGATTTTGATGACTTGCTTTTCCTTACAGGGATGCCCGGTTTTGTTTTGAGCGGTCTAGGAGTCGTCTCGTTAGAATCGTCTTACGCTTTAGTTTAGTTTATACAGCGTAAACCACTGGGGAACAAGGCCAACGCACTCTCACTTCATCCACGATGTATTGTGGAATCGATGCCGACAGGTTTCTCGAGTTTTAGTCTACCAAATGCCCCTCACATAGGATGGGTAAACCCTGGCAAAGGCACACCTACTTTCCAAGTGAATCACACCACCGAACCGTTAAGGAGGTCGGTTCCTTAACGGTGGTCAAGATAGATAACCACTACTGCGCCTGTAATACGTATACACCCTTTCGATACACTCAAACTTGAGATATAAAAAAATTGACTAACCATTTGTAATCAAGGTAGTTTTCTGAATGTGCTCCACCACGTTGTATCTTCTCATCATTTCCAATTCTTTCTTGAGATCTTTCCATGGTACACTCTCCAAAAGTTCTTGTATCGTCATTCCTTCTTCATATTCTATGCCAAGATTCTTCAGGAGTCTCCTGTGTTCTTGATCGGTTAATAGTTGTTCGATTTTCTGGAGAACCTCTTCCAGGCAGTGTGATCCTTAGAAATGAATGATTTGATAAGAATTTATCAATTATATTCAAGTACATACACATACCGTATTACTTCGAATAGACTTTCCCTTCTTTTATACACCCTCTTCCCTCAAATAAACACCCCTCGAATGAACGCCCCTCCTAGAAACCAAAAAACTTAAAAAACTACCGGAGCGTTTATTTGAAGCAATCGGTATTGAATAAAATTAAGAAAGTCACTAGGGAGATGATTTGTGCCAGAGTCTTGCCGTCCAATTCTTCTAAAAACAAACGCATTAGAAAAAAATATTGAAGTTACCTGAAGAAAGGAACTTCTTTTCTTTCAAGTCCTCTACTTCATCTCTTATTATTTCTAATTGCTCCAATAAAGATGAGACTTGGTCCAAGGTAAGATTCAGTTGGTCGGTCAATTTTTTGATTTCTTTTGTATTGGAGTCAGATGTTTGTTCTGTGATTTTTTGTTGCTGCTTTAGAAATATTTGTTCTTGTTCAGCGCACTGTTGCTGGTACATAAGGTCTGCGATGTCGTGTGTGTTTTTTGATTGTTGTTTTTCTAAATCAGCTATATCTTGAGTCAAAGTCTGTTGTTGTTGATCGAGAGCCTTGTGTTGTTTGGTAAGAGAGTCTTGAACATTTTTGAAGTAGTGAAAGAGTGGTTTTAAAAATGTTTTGTGTTGTGGATCCAGAGAAATGTTGAGCAGTTTGTTCGTATCATATTGGAATCCAAGTTTGTGAATAATGGTTGCTCCTTCCGCCCATTTCTGCTGGAAAATCGCCAAAGTGATATTCTTAGGTTCTGTATGGTGCACAAAATTTCTCCATTCTCTGGCACGGATAACGAAAGCTGCAAGACTTTGATCGTGAGGTGGTGGTTTATTGTCATCCCATCCATTAAGAGGTCCTGGCAATTTAGTGCAATTCCTGATAAGGATACAAATCAAGGTGATATCAAACTGACTGGAATCTGTTGCATTACTATTTGGAGGTAATAATTTATCCACTTGATCTTGCTGTAAAATTTTCTTGTTTTTTAATTTAGTGATTTTCTTTTGGTATTTTGTTGACAGCTGATAGGGGAGATTTAAATTAGTTGCATGAAATTTATAACTGGAAAGTTCGTGTAAAAATACGGCTCAAAAATCAAATATATGAATGAAGTTCTTCCTCCAAATGATTGATGGTATCGACCGCGAGCGGTGTATTCAGAGACGTTTTGTATGGTGAAAAATCTCGCATATTTGCGCGCGGTAATCCGTTCTCGTTCTCTAAAGTCACGGAAAGCTGACGAAATCAACAATCTCGTTTCTCTATCTTTGAAGTCTCTGAATAACACTCGCTCGGAAAAAGTAATTATCTTCCTTAGATTTCTGTATGTGCAAAGTATTACGGAGATAAAACAGTTTTAAAGGAAAAAGTACAATATACTCCATAGTTTTTCGACGCGACTGTTACAACAGCATGAAAACAGTGTCCCCATGTGAATTTGTTCCTTTTCAAAAGAAGATCAAGAATTAAAGACAAGACTAGGGAACCAATTAGCACTTAAAAGTAATTATTTTTTAATTATATTTGTATAACTTTAGAAATACAGCTTAAATTTGGGAATACATGTAGCTTTTCATGTGTTTATTAATTTGGATTGCAGTGAATACAAAATCAAAACTTTAGCTCAAATATTTTGGGTATTCACTAAAGTTAAAGAGTATGGAACACAAAACCTAGCATGAAAGCTGAAAAAGAGTATGAAAACTCAAAACTAGCATGAAAGCTAATATGAAAGCTCGAAAACGTAGCATGAAAGCTAAAGAGACTATGAAAGCTCGAAAACTTAGCATGAAAGCTAAAGAGAGTATGGCCACTCAATCATCTAATGTGAACAGTTCAATTGAAAACCACCTGAAAAAGCAAAGTATTCCCAGATTTACAAATGTTGTAATTCGTGAGTTACATCTTCCTAATTCGGTACGTTCTACCCCAGGGACATACAGTTGTGCGATTGATTCGTTCATTGATCTTTTTTTACCATAGTATATTTGGTCTCTTAGACAGAACTTACGTTAACAGTCCACTTTTGATCTCTCTTCTTGATGTGTGTGTGACAAATATACAGAATTAAAAACTCTTCACAAAGATCGCATCTATAAAGAATCAGAACTTAAGTATCTAGTGTCTAATGAAGTTCGCAATCCAATTTGGAGCCACATTATTGATCACTGTCCTAGTTTCAGAGCAAGAGATTGTCATGCCGAGTTTTCACAAATTTTTCAAGAATCTGTCTTTGATTTTAGAAATGACTTAGAGAGGATAATGTTTTGTAGCACTTATAACTTCAATCAAATTTGCATAAATTGTGGCCAACATTGTGTAGACTCGGTCTCAACATTTTTGCAATATTTTTTCTTGGAATGAAACTATAAATGATGCAGTGATCAATGAATGGCCAGACTTATTATTTTCATCGAATTTGTTAGTTCAAGAAATTGTGTGTGTCAAAATTGTCAAACCAAAATACCTGCAAGTAATTTAGACATTGTTCCATCGTCAGTTTTGTTTATTGAGTTTGCTGAAAATCTCATGAACTTGGTGAAAATCCATAGCTCTCTCAAAATCAGAAACATTTCTTATAGTCTCAGGTCTTCAGTTCGTAATCATGGGGCCCACTTTACAATTGCTTCGTTTGATTCGAATAGGAATAAATGGTTTTATATTGATGACCTCTTAGAGAGCATAGAAGTTTATCATTGTTTTGAGGATATTCAGTATCAATACCAGGAAGGATGGTTTTTTTGTTGTTATGTTCAGGAGGATGTAATTAACAGTGTTGATGAAAATATAGATTTGGTAATAGAAAATACAGAAGTGCCTATTGCATATGAATCATCCGTCTCTTTTCAAAATAAGGTACATGATCATGATTATTGTAAAGGGGTCAAGTGTATTTCCTCAGAAGTGGAATTTGATCACAACTATTGTCTCAAAAAAAGACACTGAAAAAAAAGTTGAATTTAAGGGTAAGCAAAGACAGCAAACAAACAATAAAAATCAGATTCAAAAAGACTCTGTATCAAATGTTAAACTTCAGGGTTCTCAGACTTGCATAAAACATTCAATTGGAAAAATAAAAGAAAATTTAACAAACAAAAAAATTGAAAGTCAAAAGAAAGTTGAAAAGAAAATATCCATGAAATCGTCAGGTGCTGTAAGCTCTCATCTCGAACAGACAGAACATCTTACTATTCTAGACTTCTACAATGAAATGTATAAAATGCAAATAAAGCAATGCGAAGTTTGTGCAGAGGCTTGGTTTAATGTTTCTAAACAAGAGTGCACTCGATGTAAACGAGATAAACAATGGCCTAAAAAATTCAGTCGTGAGAATAACATGATCCCGTCACCAGTACCTCATGAGCTGAAAGATCTTTCGCAGGTTGAGGAAATGTTGATTGCTAGAGCATTACCTATTATGAATGTTTATTGTAAACCTAGAGGTAGACAGAGAGCATATAAAGGTCATGTTATTACATTTCCTTCAGATGTTCAGACAGTTGCAAATGTTTTGCCAAATTTGCCCTCTGATATACCAATAATTAAGATATCTAAAAAGGGATCTTGTGTTGACTCTAGAGATTTCAAGGTCAGGAAACAAAAAGTTGTAGATGCTCTTGAATGGCTTGTGAAGAATAACCCTGTTTATTCTGATGTTACTATTGATCAAAATCGAATAGAGGATCTCCCTCTAAATGGACAACTTTATTCCTCTATTAGTCAAGAGTCCACTGAGGATAGCTCTTCTGAATCAGAAAGTGAGCATAGTGAAGATGAAATTACAACAGACCTTGGTCCTGAAAATGAAGAAGACATAAGGCCTGATGAAATGAGTTCATTTGTACCTTCTTCTTTGAACACACAAATGCATAAAAACAAAATTTCTCATTTTATCAACAATATCCCTGAACTGGATATTATTGGTATTGAACCAATCAATGAATTCAATACTCCATTTTTAGCTACTATGGCTTTTCCAACTCTATTTCCTGATGGCAAAGGTGATCCAACTAACCTTGCCTTGGAAAGAACTATAGCGTCTAATGAACTTGAAAACTTTTCATTAAAGATTCGTCATTTACTCAAATTCTGTGATGTCAATGATGACAATTACTTCTATCGTTTTGCTGCACATCCTAGATTTGCCTACTGGGCTTTCAACATATTGTATCGTAGAAGAATTTTGAGCAGGGGAAATTTGTACATTAAAAGGAATCCAGGGGAAATGAATTTTACTTTGGATGAATTCAATGAAATGTTAAACTCTAACTGTGCTAATGAATTGATGAAAAAGGTATTTTATTACACCAAAGATGTAAGTGGATCACGTTCTTTTTGGAACAAAGTACGAAACAATCTGACAGCAACAGTTAAACAAGTTGGGGTATTTACAATTTTTTTTCACATTTTCTATGGCAGAGTTTCACTGGCCAGATCTTTTGAGTAAATTTAAAGTAGATGTCAATGATGTGAATGGAATAAGAAAATTTATTACAGAGAATCCTCATGTAGTAGACTATTACTTCACTGAGCGTACAAACAAATTTGTCAAGCATTGGCTTTATAATTTGCTAAAAGCTACATGGCACTGGTACAGGTTTGAATATGCTTCTAGAGGTTCCATTCATTGTCATGGTGTTGCTAAACTAGAAGACGATCCAGGTTTGGTTGAATTAACAAATATTGCTCTGAAAGGTTACCTTGCATCGCAAAAATTAAAATCTGAGAATGTTGCTTTTCAGGAAAAAGAGTTGAATGAAATTATTGCTGAAGGTAGCCAGGCTGAGAAACAAGTGTGTGATTATGTTGATAAGCTTCTTTGTACTTGCAATCCTATGGAGGGAGAAAACTGGGTCAAACCCCAGGTACATCCCTGTAAAGTGGATTATAGAAACTTAAATCCAGAGGAAATGAGTACAGATTATGCCAATCTTGTTAACTCTGTCGAAAAACATCTTTGTAGTTCGGCATATTGTCTTCGGCAAAAAAATGATGACACAACATGTCGATTTCACTTTCCTTTTGAAGTAAACGAGAAAACACATTTGGAATTTGAAAAGGTGAAATCTAGAGATGGTGTTGAAAGGTTCAGAGCAAAAGTTGTAACTTCAAGAAATGACCCAAGAGTCAACAGGCACCAACGTGTTTTATTACAAGGATGGAGAGCCAATGTTGATATCAGTGTAGTAGTTGATTACCACTCATGTGTTGAATATTTGACAAAGTATGCTTCTAAGCCAGAGAAGCTCAGTGATATTACACAGGATGCGTTCACTCATGTGGCTTCAAAAGTAAACTCTGATAATTTTTTCCCCAAGCTCTGCAATAAAGAAATTAATGATGAGATCGGTAGGTTTACGTGATATGAGTGTTCAAGAGGTTTGCCATCAAATATTAGGATTGAAGTATTACAGTAGTTCTTATGAAGTTTATTGCATGTCCTTAGATGGTTCTCGACAGGTTGAATTGGTTGATGGTGAAGTTAGTACAAAAAAAATCTCACTTGGATATTTATGCATTTAGAGAGGACTACTCTTCTGATCCAAGGATTTCTGAGATGAATTTTATCCAATTTCATGCCAATTATGTTTTGGTCAATGAAGAGTTGCATAAAAGGAAAAAAGAAGTTGTAATCCGAACATTTCCTTCTTACTCATCTTCTCCAAATAGTATTCACTATAGTAAGTACTGCAAGTATAGTTTACTAAAATATAAAGTATGGAGACATACTCCAAATTCAGCTTGGGGTGAAATAGATGCAACTGATGAAGGTTTTATTATGTGTTGGGCTACATTTCTACGATCAGATGCTGCTGTTAGTGTTCCTAATCATTTAAGGGAATTAGAAACAATTGAAAATGCTATGATGAGTAGAGAAACAGGTACCGATTCTCAGGACTCTGATTCCGAAGATGATTCTGAAGTAATCAATGATGAGATAAGCAACTACAGAGAGGAATGGATGTTTCTAGCAGATCATTTCTCAAATCCCCAACAAGAAGATAATTCGAGTGGTAGTGAAAATAGAACATATTGGCTGGATCAGTGTTCCCAGTATAATTCAATATCTAGATTAGAAATGCCTGCTTGGATAAATAGCAAAAAAGCTACCTTAAGAATAGAAGGTCAACTGAATGACGAGGACACTGAATTACAGAATGTCTTAAAACTAAATGATCAACAGCGTAAAGCATTTGAGATGGTAAGGTGTCACATTAATAGTAACTCACAACTGTTGATGATAATTTTTGGAAAGGCAGGTTGTGGAAAAAGTTTTTTGATTCACAGACTTAGACATTTATTAGGAGATGCACTCATCATTTCATCATTATTTGGACTTGCAGCTTATAGTGTAGGAGGTAAAACTTTACATCACTTGTTGAGATTGCCTATCAAAGGCAAGTTTAACTCCGAACTTGAGGGCTCGTCATTGATACAACTTCAAGAAAGGCTAAAAGGTATTAGGTACATTATAATTGATGAATATTCTGTAATTAATCGAACAGACTTAGCTTGGGTGAATCGGAGATGCAAACAAGCCACTGGAAAGTTTGATGTGCCATTTGGAGGTATAAATATGATCTTGTCTGGAGACTTGGGACAACTTCCTCCTGTGAAAGGACATCCTATTTATTACAACAATCCTAGAAATGAACTTGAAGCTGAGGGATTTTTCGTTTATCAATTATTCAATACAGTTATTGAGCTTACTGTGAATCAGCGCTCAGATGGAAGCAGTTCTCTTCAAAAAAGATTTCGCAGCCTCTTGAGTAATGTTCGTGATGGTAATGTGAGCATAGATGATTGGAAATTGTTACTGACACGTTCTGGACCTAGTATTAAAACTAACTTTTCAAATGCCTTGAAGTTGTCCTATGGAAATAAAGATGTTGCAGAAAACAATTTCAAGGCCCTTGAAAAACTGAACCAACCGATAGCTAGAATTTCTGCTTTACACAATGACAAAAAAGCTGCAAAATGCTCTTTAGATGATATGGGTGGCTTGGCACCTACTCTCCTTTTATCAGTTGGAGCTAGAGTAATGTTAATGAGAAATTTGTGGACTGAATCTGGTCTCTGTAATGGAGCCATGGGTACTGTTTGCAGCATTGTTTTTAAGGATAATGAAACTCCACCATCTTTTCCAATAGCAGTGATTGTACAATTTGACCAATATTCAGGTCCAAGTTTTTCAGAATTACAACAGAATTTGGTACCCATACCACCTATTGCAAATACATCTGACAGCCTAGGTAGTAATTATGAAAGAATTCAGTTTCCCTTGCGATTGGCATGGTCAATAACTATACACAAGTCGCAAGGCCTTACTCTAGAACAAATGTCAATTGATCTTGGAAAATCTGAACGAGCATCTGGACAATCTTATGTTGCTCTCTCAAGAGCAAAGACTTTAGATAGTATTTATATTGAGCCAATGCCATATGAAAGATTGAAATCCTTAGCAAAAAGTAAAAGTTTGAAAAAGCGTTTGGATGAAGAAAGCAGATTACGTCAACTTGGTATGACAAAGTAATCAAATTAAAGTTTTTATTTACCAGCCGTCTCCTCTAAATAGTTTGTATATAGATTTGCAGTTTTTGTGATTCTTTCATTGTTTTTTAAAAAAAGTAAAGGGGAAATGTGGATATTTTCCTGAAAATTTGTTTATTTATCATTTTAGTTTCTTTTAATAACAAAAATTATCCTGTATCTTTATTACAGTGGCAAAAGGTGACAGAAAGAGGAAGCAAACTGCTGCTGATGCTAAGATGGATGACTTTGATGCATTAGCTAGCACTCAAAGTAATAACACCACCAAAAGTTCAAGTTCTTCTCCCAACGCCAGTGAAAGTTTGAATAACAATGAGACACCGGTGACTCCTAAAAAGCAGGCTGTTGAAGGGATGGTCAATACACCATCACGTTTGTTTGGGTCTCCATCACTCTTGCCGTCCCCAAGATTTTCACCTTCCATTCCACCCAATGCCAGAGGTAAGAAAAAGTAAAATTCAAGAACATTTTTCTTTAATTTTTTCTCAAACATTTCAGAAATGCATTATTTAATTCTTACCAGCTTTTACTAAAATAGTAAACCCATTAAATACAGTGGGACTGGTTTAAGTAAATGGTTTATGTATAAAGTCATTGCCTGGTCATGAAAAGTTTTGCGTTAATGTTATTTCTTGTGCTTATGTCAAGCCTTCTCTTTCAACACAGGGTATTGCAAATTGATTGTTACTATTCTTCTTTAGACATCCTTGGATTTGTTGGCGTAGTTGCAACGATCAGCCAAAATCAAGCTCGTACCAGAAATTTCTTCACGGTGCATCTCAAAACTGGCAAAACTGATTTTTGCAAAATAATAATCAGCAACCATAAAGACATCAAATCAATAAGGCAAAAATTTCTTGACGCCTTTCATAACAAAACTGCCATCCGTGCCGGCAAATTAGTACCAGGGAAAGAGGTATATTTTTTTAACAGCTACTCTTCAATCTCGGACATTGATGACAATGAACTCAGCTTTGGTTTAAATGATGCTGATGCTGTTCATCTTTCTGATATCGATGAGAATGGAACGGTTCTTTCAGCGGTTGGAAAAATCAAATATTCAGGTCCCACTGAGATGAAAGAATATGATAAGTTCGGCAAAACCAAAACAAGTCTTATGCGCCCTTGCCTTTTCTCTGATGGCGTGAAAACTGTCAGTTTGTCCCTGTGGGGAGACTTTGTTCATCTGGTTAGAGAAAACACACTCATTCAATTGACTTCACTTTCCTCAAAAGTGATTAACGAGGAGATTTGTCTTGGTACCACTTACTCATCTTCAATTTGTTACCTGACAGCAGATTTGGACGTTGAATTCCCAGAACAGGTTCTCAGCGAAGTTGACTTGTCTACCAAGCTAATAACAACGCCTGTTATAGCTAGCGTTAAAGTGGACAACTATTGGTCATGTAAATCATGCCAAAAAAGGTTAGCACCATCCACACAAGGTATGACTTCCTGTTCTTCATGCAGTAAGGATTTCAAGATTAGTTACCTTAAATTGCATCGAAATCTATTTAAAGTTGTCGTATTCGTTGAATTTGATGCTCCGGAAATGACAGTGAAATTATCAAACAACATCCTTATCGATATGTTCGGTTCAGAAACTCTGAATAATATCGACACAGAAGATGGTATGAACGACCTCAAGCTCAAGTTGCTTAATTCTGATTTCAGTTATGAAGTTGATGTTAAAAAGAAAATAGTTATGGAAATTGTGAAAGCTGAAGAAAGTTAAGACTTCTTTTTTTCGCACAAACTTTTGAGAGGTTAAATCTCTTAAAAGAATCCTTAGACCATGATTTTATTATGCTTCTATTAAAAAACGTAGTAAAGACATATTTTCATCATTAAAGATTTATCAATGTACATTTTATCTTATAGTGTAGGTGGGTTGTCAGATTTCAATCTTCGTTTGAGTATAATGGGTAGAGCTAAGTTTTCATTGACATTGATTCTATGGGACCTATGACTCTTTGAGCCTCAAACTGTTCTTATTTGGTTCTTATTCTTTGGGGTATTTTGGGTCCTTTTTGCCTTATTTTTATTTTTTACCTCATCTTACCTCGTTTGGACCCTTATTTGATAAAAAATTAGACATCCCAGCCTTCAACTTGTTCTTATTTTTTGGGCATTTTAAGCCTCATTGTTTTTATAAAAAAAGAGTATTAGCTTTTTTATTTTCCCATTTTGTTAATAATAAAAGAGGCGTAGAAAACAGATTTTTACCAAAAAAGATTTTTTTGTTAAGATTATTTAAAAAAGAGACGTAGAGACGTAGAAACAGATTTTTATGAAAAAAGATTTATCATTTTTCCCATTTTGTTAAGATTATTTAAAAAAGAGACGTAGAGAAACAGATTTTTATCAAAAAAAGGTTTATCATTTTTACCACTTGTTAATAATTTTAGAAAAGGTTTGTAGTTTTTATTTAGTTTAGTTTTTTATAAGCAGGTCATTTATGATATAACATTTGTATCAAAATGATTCCTTTTTTTTACAATAAATGGATTTGCTTTAGCCATTTAGAAGTTTTATTGTTTACGTATTTTAGCAATATTCCATACATGTACACATTTATCACCATTATACCCTTGCAAAGATTTATCAAAAGTTATTTACCTTTTAGTCTATCTTCATCGTTATTCGCAATTTTCCTTAAATTTCTTCCCAAATTCATTTAGTTGCTTGAAACTGCCCTTTTGTATCTCTAAAGTAAGCAACGTCAAACTTTTGTTTTGGTTTTCATATAGACTATAGACAGAACTTAAAACACACATGTCACGGGAAAAATGAAAATTGAAAACTGGTCCAAAAGCCTAAAATTTGTACTAAATTTCCTAATTTCTAGTCTATTTTCGTCCTAATTTGTCCTATTTTACTAACTAAATGGCAAAAAAAATTGGCTTGGAGGCCTGAACGGTTTCCCTAGCCTGTAGGCCACTTGGAGCTTTTTGATAGACTGGATGACGCTGGTAGCCAATTTTTTTGTTAATTTTACTTTGCCAGCATAAGTTTTTTGTGCCTACTCAGCTTTTTTAAGATAAATCGATAAACTTTAAGGATTTTTTAAGAATGTTGTTCAGCTTCAAATTTTGTCTGAAATATGGTTCTGTTGAGAAAGTTTCAAATTCTTGTTTTCCATTTTGGTTTTTATGTTTGAAGAAATTTAATCCCTGCAAAACTTAATCTACAAATGGTATTGCAGGAGGAAAAATCTTATTTTTGAAATGAATTTTATGGCAAATTTAGTTAAATTCACTTTTTTTATTTTTCAAGTCTTAGAAACAAAAGAATTTTTTAGGGCTCAAATTCGTGACATTTTCAGATCGCGAATCACTTCGATTTATATAATTCTTATAAAAAAACTGTACTTTGTATATCATTAAAAATTATATTTTGATTAAAAAAAAAACTTGGAAAAACGTCTGGTTTCAAAACTAACTGTAGTCAAACCAAACTTTCTATAAGATTTAAGGATTTTTCTATGTACTGTTCATATTAAACGGTAAATGGTGTACAAATTCATAAATTTCATAAGATTTGACCGCGGTCGCCTCAGTGTGTTACACTGTGACCTAGTAGTAAAAAAAGGTGACGTGGACTTTCACATTTTTTTTTTATTTTTTATGCCATCTTATTGAGTATCTGTGCCCATAGCAGTCCCATTACGTAAATTAAATGTAAAGTCTGATTTTAACCTCTTATAAGTCTACACACTTTTTTGTTTGCAAGAACAAATTTATAAGAACACCAGCCTCAGATTTAGGCCCTCAGAACAATAGCTCTATTGTTTGGAACAAAAGAAATTTCAGTCTCTGCCAAAATTTACTGACAATAGAAGTTTAAGAATAATCTCAGGCTCAGCCAAAATTTACTGGTTTTTATAAAAGAAGCGTGTATTTTATTAATCTTTTGAAGAAGGCCCCCTGATATACTTTTTTCGACCATGAACATTTTTTATGGGATATTATGAAAATACGAAAACATGTTTCACTTACTGTACGATTCAAACGTCCGTTATTCCCAGCAAATGGACAAAATTAATAAAATTTAAAAGAATACATACCTTTCAAGTTTTGTTATAATCATTTCGATCCAAAGTGAAATTAACAACACTCAAAACAGTTCATTCCTCCTTAAAGCTTGATTTTTAATGCAATGTAAAGTAAGCACAATAAGTTTGTTAGACTTTCGAAAGATGCACTTAATGTTACTTTCATTTTTCCCTTTGACCACAAATAAAATGCAATACGGAGGAGTGTGTCTATATTGCAATCGAAAACCAAAAATGACATCAAATGACACTCCACGTAGAGGCTTTTTTCTTCAAACATGCATAGTTAAAATAAACATGTCTTGTCTTGCTTCTTCGTCTTTTAATGACAAAACGTACCTCTTTTTAGGAGAATTCATAATTCACATTCAAAATGGCAGCCTTGTTTCCATAGTTACGTCTCATCAAAGCAGGAAGTAGAAAGATCAAGCTTCTTGGAACTTGAAGTTTTTTGATCGAATGAGGTATGTGCCTATCAATAAAAAAACTATTCCTCGGATTCAAGGATTTGAATTTTTTTATCAAGGTCATTTGGATGAAGAAGCTAAATTCAGTTCGCTTTAAGTGGGCACTCTCTTTTTTTAGCTATGTAACATGGAAGTGTAAATAGATAAATCTCCTCGACCCTTTAAGTCCCAGAGACCCGCAGAATGGGTTCCTCCTGGGCCCAACTTCACTGGGCTATATCTCCGGAACTAATAGATTTCCTGAACTCTTATAGCTACCATTAGAAAGAACATGAAATTTTAAAGAAATAGGTTAGTTTTAGGACGCCCTTACCTGACGCAAAACGTCGGGGCGAAACTTTTGGAAAGCTCTGGGACTGAAAAGGTTAATGGTGGTTTCAATTTCGGTTTGAGGATAGAAAATCATTTGCTTTTAAAAAGTAAGGGCTTCGATTTCTCTTAATCGTCTTTTCTTTCAGTCTCGATTTAAGGAGAAATGATCGAATGGCGAAGTCGTCATCGCCTCCAAACCAGGGGTTTGCGGTACGAGTCCACGCTCCTCCCGGCCTGTGGAGCCGTTGATCCCAACAATTCAAAGACTGTCTAAAAGTCCTAGATTACTGGGATATCTTCATAAAACATCGACAGAATAATTTACAGCGGGGATGGTGCTGAAACTGTCTTTCTTCTCAGTAAGTAAAATATATCAGAATTAAGGATTTATTTAGATGATACCAATAAACAACCGAAGCAACTTTATAATATTATTATTATTGCATCTAATTATCTATTTCTTCTACCTTTTTTTTTCTAACCACCTTACCTACCTAATTCAACCATGCAACCTAGCTTGTTAAGGACTACATACACTACACTACACTACTATAGTACCAGTTCTTCACTTCGTATATTGACGTCTGCAAACAATATTATCGAATATTGCTCGTCAATAGATATTGTGTAGTCTAAGTAGCCCTTTAGTGTCATCAACCTATTTATAGGATTCTAATTATTATGTTCTTCTGTAGGCTGGTTTCTCTGGCTATTAGAAGACGGCATTGTTATATTGTTATATTGAAGTAAGAGATTTAATACTCTACACGCTTTTTATAAGAACAATTTTATAAGAACACGAGGCTGAAAATTGGTCAAAACCTAGGAACAACTTTGAACTCTCAGATTTCATAAATTACTAAGAAAGTACTCTTTTTAACAGATTTTAAACCAATTTTAAGTAAAAAGAAACTAAGCTTACAATGAAGATAGTAAGAACAATTAAGCCTGAAAATCTCAAAAAAATGACCAGCCCAATTTATTGGTTACTATAAAAAAGCGTGAGGTATCATGCTAGGAATATAAGTGAGTAAAATAATGTTGTTTTTATTGCTTCATTATCCAGACTCGGTATGATATCTATTGATTTCAGAACAGCAAGTAATTAAATACTTTTGATGCCATAATCAAGTTGTTTTGTTGTCCTTAATCTTCGGCTGTATAGCTTAGAATCATTTATATGGGATCGAGTGTAAGCTTTCTGAATATCTTTCAAGAGATAGGAAACCTTTGATGAGTTGAGGAATAGACGTCTCGCTCCGAAACGAAAAGAAGTTATTTATTGGTTAAATTAAATTTCCACGTAACTTTTTTAACCAATAAAATGGCTTTTTTTCGTTTTTGAGAGAAATGGAACCGTAACTTACGAACATCTTCTTATTAAATGATTTTCGAGCTTTACGACTGGCTAGGGTTTGTGGATAACGAAGATTTTGTTGTGACAACAAGCTGTGACATTGGTTAAAGTGATAGAACAAGTTCTTTTTTGCTATTAGTAATGGTTAAACATTTCTAGAGACAGTATGTGTAACATTGCGTATAACAAAAAAGTGCAGTAAGTGAGTAAGACCAGACGTGATTAATCGAACCAATCGAAGGGTATTTTCAATCGAACTTTGTCGAACTTAATCGAACTTGGTTTTCTGATTAATGTTCGGCTAAGTTCGGTTGTCGAAACTAAGTTCGGTTGTCGAACTTTAATCGAATACTCACAAATTCTTCAGAATATAAAGAATTTAATCGAACTTTTGTCGTTCGATTAAGTTCGATAAAGTTCGATTGGTTTGGTAATCGAACTGTTCGATTAAATACGTCTGCGTAAGACGGGGTGCTAGAACCCGAGGCTTCTTTTTTGAAGGCGTTCGATACCAGTTTAGTTTGATTTTAAGTCCATGTTACTTAGCTGATGGTCCTTGGTCCTTTCATAAATAGAAGGTTTCATTTCTTAATGATTGATCTGGATGACTATTAGCGTCAATTCATTTTTCAAAAGATGTACAAGAAATTTGTTGATCTTTGAAAGACCAAGGTTTTTAATTAGTTTTGTTTATAGTGTCATAATTTGTTTATTTTGTTTCGTAACTTGACTCAACTTAAGACTTCTCTTTTCCGTTTTGTTTAGTCAGCGTTTACATGATTCTTTATGAGAAAAAACTATATAACATAAGGCTTTGATGACCAAAATATTAAGAATCAATTAAGAACATTTGAAGGTTTTGCGGACTCTAAACACCAAACTTCTTAGGAACATGAACTTAAGCAAAAATACTTACAGATGGTGAAGATGAGAACATGTTAAGAACAGTATTGGCTTAAAAAGATAAGAACATCCGAAGGCTTCAAAAATTCTGGATGTTCTTATAAAAAACGTTTATCAATCTACCAAATCCTTCAATCGACGAGTTTTTCAACAGGAACTTAAGTCAACTGTGAAGAAAATGAACGGAGTCACAGAGCTTGGTTTAACCTTCTTAAAAACTGAAACTTTTTTAAATTATAAAAACATATTTTTTCATAAGACTTCAAAACTCTCAATCTCCGGCCATAAACTTTGTACTATCCCTAAGCTTATCTAGAATATCTCTTTTCTCGATCTAAGATAATGATTCTGACAATTCTAATTTTCGCTAACGTCTTAAGTCTCATTTTTGATGAATTACAAACGACTTTTTCCGTCAGTCACCGTTCATGTTTTCCTATAAGAAGTTTGTTTCTCTGGAAAACAAAGTATCTCGTAATGAGTTAGTGTTCTGACTACATCACACCATCAAACATGTTGTGTTGTTTTATTTTCTTTTTTAGTCATTCAGATTTCAAGTTGTAAGCTATAAGTCCCTCAGTCGGATTTGGGTTTATATGGAGTCTAGATAAGTTGTAGGATTTGAGAACTAAAGATATGACATTTGAAGTCGATTAAGATATATACTTATAGTCTCAAGTCCGGCATAGTTTGTTGATTTTCATCGTATTTCGGATTGTATTTTAGTGGATTTTTTGTGAAAAAGTCATATTGCATATTTTGCGAGGAGAAAAACCATTCTAAATGCGCCAACGATTATTTAAAAAAAAATTTTAATGAGATATTTTGCAAAATTAAACGTCGCGTCTAATTAATTTTTCTCGCGAAATCTATTTGATTTTGAATTATATAATTATTTTGAAAACTTCTACCTATTTCATCTTCATTATTTCAGAAATCTTGGAATAATCCAAAATTATAGAATACTAACGTCGTGATGGCTGGCAAAGAAGAAGGACTCCAATCGGAACTTGAAAAACTTTGTGAATGTGTTATCTGTTGTGATCGTGTGACCAACCCAAGAACTTTACCATGTGACCACTCGTTTTGTAAAGATTGTCTAGAAGAGCTTGTAATGTTCAAGCAACGAAACATTCCATTTATTGCATGCCCGAATCGCTGCGGTGAACAATGTCTTCCTGCGGGCTCGAATGTTCATAAAATGAAAGCGAGTTTATATCTGAAACAGCTGTTGGATTTATTAGATAAAACTATTCCCGTTGACTCGTAAGTCATATCTTTTACCGCTGATTTATTTGAATGAGAGTTTTTCTCTCTTCTTATTAGTCCCCGACGAACTTTTCCTCGACGGACGTTTCCCTGACAGTCATTTCAGGGAAACGTCCGTCGGGGAAAAGTCTGTCGGGTAAACGTTCGGACACCGTCCCGACCATCCCTATTGTTCGAGTAGATTTCTTTTATGATTTTATTGAAACATAAACGTAGGGTACACTAGGAACACTACTAAACATTAATATAGCCCCTCCCTCCGCTAGGAACTTAAGTTACATTGCCAGAGGTAATAGACTATGTAGAAAGGAAAAAGTAAATGAGATGTGATTTGGAGAGAGCTATGGTTGTCAAATAGCAGAATAAAATAACGCACTATAGTACTGAACCTTCCAGATTCATGGATATGTTCAACGACAGAAAGGAAAGATTCTTTAACTTTTTGAAAATTTTAGTTTTTTTTGCATGACTTTTTTTTTGATTAATCTCTTCATCTAAAATATCTTGTATGTCTACTGGAATATGGCATGTCTACGGGGGTCTACTTTACATATTCTGATGAAGACATAGTTCTAGTAGAGTTTTTCAAAGTCTTGAATCGTTATTTTAAATAGAGAAGCTTATCTTCAACGCAGTCTTTTTTCGGTTACAGCTTGACCTTACGAGATGACCTTTAAATAAGTTATGTCTTCTTTGTACTATGGTATCACAGGGTTCAAGACCTTTGTCTAAAAGTTATATCATCTGTCAATGAATGTCTAAAAGTATTATTTATTCTATTTTTTTAGGTCATTTGGTTCAGAATCTTCTTGTGGTATTGACAACTGTACTCGACCATTACGTATATATTGCAAAGTGTGTCAACAGTTTTATTGCCAACCCTGTTTCAAGAATAACGTCTCCTGTAAGGATAAACACGAAATTAAAACTGTTTGTTTTTCTAAACGACGTAACACTATTGAACCGTATTGCACGAAGCACGAGTGTTCTGCAATTTACCAATGTCAAACCTGTTCTGCAAATTATCTATGTAAATATTGTAAACAGTACAGCCATGCAGACCATAGGGTAACGGAAATTTCTTTTGAGAACGTTTACAAACCTTTCAAATCGCATAAAAACACTTTGAATCGATATAACGAGTTATTCGAGGATTTGAATAGCGTCATATCGTGTATTTGGCAAAATGTCGAAGTTACGGAATCGAATTTTTCTCGATTTCTGGAGCGTCGGAAAATGGAGATAACTCTACAATTTTTTGATCAGCTCTTAGCTGCTGAAGCTTCAATAAAGAAACAATACCAATCAAAAGTACAACATTTTATTGAAGACATTTTTGACAGAAAACAAAAATTTGAAGATTTAATTGCACGCAATAATCGATACCGTAAAATACTTGATGAGCTGGAACATCGAACGATTGCGGAGTTGTTATTCAATACGAGGCTGAATGAGATTGAGGCTGTTGTTAAGGAGAACCAAGCTACCTACAAAGCATGTTCCCAAATCGATGAATTCAAAGTTTACGTTTCACCCAACAAAGAATTACTTCTGGAGAGACCATTTGGACATGTCAATTTTAGCAAAGATATTTTAAAGGTAAACATTTTGTACCTAAAATTCTTCTTATGCTGCTTTAATTTCTAGGGTAAAACCGAGGAGCAGGTATTTAGGCTTAATATTCTATTTCTACTAATTTGATGACCCTTAATTTGCTTAAAATTCAGCCATTCCAGATTTTTTGAGCCTAACTTTTCTTATAAAATTGTTTTTAAAAGTAGGAGTGTACGTGAGTTTAAAGAGTTAGCCCGGGGGGGGGGTACTTAGGCAAAGAGAGGGTACGGTATTTGCCGCGCTTAAGGGTACCTTTTTTGAATTTCCAAAGTCCTGCTAAGGGTAGGAAAAATCCGAAAATCAAATTTGAACTTTTTATTCCCGGAAAGATCGAAATTTGGTCGAAATTGGTCAAATTTGTCCCAATAAGGGTCTTAAAATTCACAATATTTTCCTTTGTTTTCTCCTTTTTAGTCCCAGTAAGGGTCCGAGGGTCGAAAATCGGGCGGCACCCCCCCCCGTCATTTTGCAACCCTAGTACCCCCCCGGAGAGTTAGTCAGGCAACGTCATAACTTCCTTCGTTTCGAGCGTAAAAGTCCTACCCTAAAAGCATGGAGCTGTCTATTGTGTAGATTAATTTCAGGGCAAATTTTGTTGAAAGTGTAATAGCATACCGCAGTGATTCTAAATTATTACTCGTTGTCCGAGTTTTAATCCCATCATCCTTTGCATTAATTGCTTTTGCAAGTCAATTACACTCATGGACAATACAAATATAATAGCTTGCACGCATTACGAATCAAGATGAAAAGAATTGTGCGATTGAATTTCGGTTAAATGTTGAAAGTAATAATTATGACGTTTGCATAGCGGTGTGCTATTATCTATGTCATCGTTCAAAAAACACTGACTTTAAAAAACTTTTTATGACAGGACGAAGAAGTGGTGAAGAAATTACAAGTGTTGCATCCATTGAGTGATTGGAAGAAGGAGAAAGAAGAAGTTCACAAAGAGAAGAATATCCATGCAATGAAAGAAAAATTGAAATTATTGTTTGCTGCTGATTGTAAGTGGAAACATTGTAATGTTAGGCTAGTTGTCAATTGCGTCACCACGCAAACTAGTACACTCTATGTACGCTCAGTTCATAGATAACTGAAGCAGCTTGCCATGGACCCCGTGAAAATTGTGGAGCTTCTGAAGGTTCTAGATTAGCGAGTTAACTACTATTGTAGACTAACACATCTCTGGCCCGGAGATTCCGAACTTAGCTGACAGACTAAATTTTTGTGTGAAGCCTCTAAACATTACTACTTTGCAGCTCCTTTTAAATAAGTTAAAAGGTTCTATAATAATTCTTCTTGACAGTTTCAACAGCTTCTCCAACGCTTCGAAGCAAAGAAAAACGCAAATCATTTCCAAATGAATCAACCACCTTGAAGGAGAGCCCTGCTTCTTTAAACTCCACTAAACATCCTTTATCAGACAATCAGGGTCACTCTTCTCCACAGAGATCTAAAACACCTAAAAACAAAATCAAGATTCCATCACCCACTAATACTATTTCCGACGAACAACCTGTTCCGCATTCACCTCCGGACCTTCCGGAACGATCGCCTATCCGTATACCAGACCACCCACCTTTAGTTTCTCATCAATCTCACCAATCAACAAGCAAATATGATTCAGAAGATAAGGTATTATTTTGAGTAAATACAAGTGCGAGCTTACCATTTTCCTTTGAATTTTTCTTGCTGAGATCACGTAAGAAGAGGAATAATCTTTGAGCGAAAACTTCAAAGAGTCTTCTTGGTTTTGCCGAATTTTTCAGTCCATGATTTACTTTAGTAGGTTATAATAAAAATATATAAAATATATAATAAAAATGTTTGCTTAAAGGTTTTATTTTTACATAAGTGTTCCCGTTTCATATTAGACACATATTTCATATCAGGACAGTGTCTCCCTATTGTTACATTTTGCTGATATAAGCAAAAAGAGGTTTTTTCTTATCCTCTTTCTTACCAATCTTGCTCCACATCCGTGGCAATCCAATGTGAAAAAGCTTGTAAATTAAAATTGACGAGTAAGCAGCAAACGATATCACTCCTATTTAAGAACAAAGCCTTCAAATTTAGTTTCATAAATTTAAAGGTCGCTCACAAAAGTTTTCTTGAAGCGAAATTTTCTGAAACTTTTTACTATTACACTTTTTGCGTAATTTAATCCTTATTTGTTCGCCATTGTAGCATGCGCTACCCACGACATCATCGCAACAGACGAGCGACGATCATTTATCAATTGTCGAAGAAGAAGAGAACGTTATTGCTTCTGAAGAAAATTCGACACTTGGTGGAAATGATGGCAGCGAAAACGATGTAAGGAAAAAAGGAAACATTTCCTACACAAATACAGTTATTCTGAGTAGCGTTCATTCTTCTGGTACAGTGGTATATTTCGCCCATAGGCCTTTTCATGAAATATCTTGAGCGTAGCGACTGCCTTGTTTTGAATCCATTACCAAGGTGGTCAAATCCTTTGAATCTTGAAGCGTTGCTTTTAGAAATCCAGTCCAATATCTCTAATTCGAACCTGTACTATTCGAATTTCTCTGTAATTCAAATTAAAGCATTGGTCCGCCCACCTGGAAAGTCGTATAAAAACACTCTATAATTCGATTCTTTTTCTAAAAATTATTGATCTCTGTCCTTCCTTGTGAAAGTGGGTCGGTCACACGTAGCCTAAAAATCTAAGCTAGTTTGATTCAGTCACTATGAGATAAATCTGATGTTAAGTTGTGACTGAATAACTGAAAACTTAAAATCCGTAAATATTAAGAATCTTTAAAGCGCGGAAAACGCTATATTGTCATTAGCCGTGTGTGCTCAGCTTACCTTGTAAATACGGGCTTAGTTAACTAGGCTAGGTCACATGGTCACAACAGATGACACAAAGTCCTTCTTCTTTGCGAGCTATAGTAGAGTTAGAACTTTTATACTTTCGAATCACCCCAACAATAATTAAGAAAGCGTTAAAAAAGCAAACTCAGTCAATTAGCTTAAAGAAATCTTTTAAGCCTTATTTAACATGTTTTTAATGTGATTTTAATGGATGTAGTTTGATAAATTGGTTTGAATTTCAATTTAATTTTTTGAGCTCATTTATTATTCCCAAGCAAAAAAAAACAACAGTTTACGAATCTAGGATGAAGATCATCAATTACTCAGTTTGAGCAAAACGCTGGAAACATTCCCAAAATATGCAAAGGCCATCTTCTCGCAAGACCTAAATCTTGAATTATTACTCACTTCAAAGACTATCAATTGTTATCAAGTGTTAAAGACTATCAAGTGTTTTTATAAAACCTAGTACAGTGGAAATAAAAATAATGCGTAATGGTCAGGAGCTAGCTTTTCAAAGAATAATTCTTTAAATACCGAATTGCCATCAGTTTCTTTTAATAAACTATTACTCAAACATCCTGTTCACTTTAGAGCTCTTCGTGGACTTGTACCATACAAAAACAACCGGTAGCCGAAGAAATACAATTATCATCAACAATTACGTCATCCAGTGGTACAGCAACAAGAACGATCGTGGAAGAGGAGAATGACGTCATCATTCCGCATTTCACTGGACAGCATGACTCATTACCGTTGCGCAAAAACCAACTGAAACAAAAGAGAAGGTTAAATCCTAATTCTCCGGCCACTGGAACGAGTGCCGGTGCGTTGACGCCTAAAAGTAATAATGACAATTAATTTTTGTATTATATTCTTTTAAAACTTTATCCAAACACTAAGAGTAAAGAAGTATGAAAGCTGGGACCCAATCAACGATGAATTATAAATTTTTATCGAAAAATATTTCTTCCATTTTTATTACAATTTAAAATCAACGTGATTTTTTGCATCGATTTGTAAACAATTGATCTTCGAGACAGGAGTCAAACTTTTGATGAAATAAGTTTACACAAACCTCATAAGTTTAAATTTTGACTTAACTTCGGATGTTCTTAATATTTTTCGATATATTTTCAATCTACTTGAATTGTTTTTATGATTTTCTTGTTATATTATAGGGAATATTTGATTATATCTGTAGGGACCAGTTTATACAATGACCGATCTTTTGGGCTCACCGAAAGGCGCTTCTGATTACTAACTTTTGCTTGCCCTCTGCTTTTTTCCACGATTTTCTTTATTTCAGCAAAAAATTGTTCAAGCCATATTTTCATTAATATGGGGCGCCAAAATTAGGAAAATTATAGTTATTTTGATGTATTGACACAAAGCTTTGTTATACACCGATAAGTGAAACAACTAGCTTTAAAAGGAATATATTGACTGTATTTAAGTTATTTGAATATATTATATGTAGAAGAAACTGTTTGTAAAATAGTAAGAAAAATTGAAATAATCAAGAAAACGGACTTATTCTCACTCCACCAATTTCAATGTTACCTTATGTTTCCTCGTCTTTGTGTCATTGAAAGAAAATGATGAAATTGATGATGCGTTTGCCGACGACACGGTACAACAAACAATTTGTAAAAGCAGCGTGCATTATAGCCTATTATAGACGTCACCCGCGTTTTTTCTACGCAATTAACGTCTATTCCACTTTGCGACTTTGTCGAATGTTTGGAGTCCAGATTTTTGGGCTCCAAACATTCGATTTTTTGACGTCACTTTAATTCTTCGAAGCTATTGCAGTAGCAAAAAAATCGACTTTGCGTCTGGACACTTGAAAGGCTTCGTTTTTCAGAAAATCATCAGAAACGGAATGAAAAACCCCGGTTTTTGGTGAGGTGCTCGTTTACGTGCATTACAGCATTGAATGTGACGCCTTTAGTGCACCATTGTCCCGCTACCTGTAGTGAGGTCATAGTCTAAAGACATTGGTCCTTGCGATTGAGAGGTTGTTTATTCACGCTTTTTTAACTTTAAGAATGCGACTTCAATCTATCTAAGGATCATCTTTTTCATCACTTAGGGCGCTGTGGTGCTGTCAACAAAACAACAATATATTAATTAAAATAGCAACATAAAAATAGAAAACTTTTGCGACACTAACTTACACTAATCGCAAAAATGATCCTAGAGATTACTCCACCGAGCCAAACAAAAAGCTCACTATTTTACATAACACAATTATAATTTATTCGAGGTTCGATTCCCACTTGTATCGTTTACTTGGCAAATGAATGAAGATTTGTCCGGGGCCAACCCATGTCATACTCATAGGTGAATTGGGTAGTCAGTCCAAGGTACTAATGAGGCGCTCATTACCCTGGGCACCAAAGGCCAAGTTTTCATCAGATATTTATTCGAGTAGCTGTGTGACACTCACGGTAGTTTTAGAGCCTCCTGTCTGCATTACGGGGACGCGTCACCGACCCGGGTCACCGATTATTGACAAGGGAGCTTTATCTGTTACCCAGCGATGATGTCATCATTATGTCATTTTGTTAACCGGTTACTTTTTCGAAGCGGGCTACATGGCTTTTTGCGCAATGCAATTGGTTCTTTTCGCATGACGACGGGCCTACATTTTCCAGAGTTGCCCGTCGTTAGGAAAATTCATTGTGACGTCACTTTTTCAAAGGAAAATGAACAATGCGTTGACATCATTTCTCTCATTTTTTATTTCTGACGTCAGAAATTATAGCAATTTTTTATCTCTTTTCGCTTGTTTTTTCTGCTTTATTTCGCTATTTTTCCTGGATAAAGCGCTAAAAATCAATCAAAGTTGAAGGAAACGGTTAACAAATACAATAATGACCGGTTTTTTTTCGGGCTGTACTGAAAATATTGCCCTCGGTCAACGCAACAACCTCGCAAGCTCGGTCGTTACTTGACCTCGGGCAATATTTCTCAGTACAGCCCTCACTAACCGGTCATTATTGTATTAATGTTGGAACAAACGGAAACGCTACCAAAAAAAGAAACCCTAAAGTAAAGAAAAAGATTTTTCTTCGCGTTCCGTTTGCTCTACCCGTCTAGTCTCTTTGACGCATGCGCACTAAGCAGATTCCATGAGGCTCTAAAAACAAGATGGCGGATGGTTCTGTGATAAAGCTTTAGTACTGTAATATGAAACTGAAGTAATTTCCTTAAATTTCCACAGGTAATTACACGTTTTCTTTTTAAGATTAAGTTCTTCAATGAAATTTCATGTAGATCTTCTGAACATTCAAGAATTTTTAAGGAAAAATCTTGGATTTTCCGATACTTTTAGCAAGAAAGTAGACCAAATTTTATATGGATTTTCCAATACAGATGACCAAAAAAATAGGAAAATCCTGCATTTTCCGAAACCTTTTTTCAAATTTTTCAGGATTTCCAATTGAAAAAAAGACTCCAAATAAAGCCCTAGGGTTTTTTTTTCTGGAAGCCCAGCCAATACACCTTTCCCGTAATTATATATTCGTAAAACTAATGCGCGCGCATTATTTTGATGCTCTCCACCGTTTGGGCTCTGGAGGTAAACAAACCCGTTTTTGCCTGCGTTTCCTTAGGGAAAGTTAGTTTTTTTAGCTTTTCTTTATAAGTTCTGTCGAACAAAATCCCCTCAAATTTTAGTATGTTCTATATCTATTCATGATATTATTATACCACCCTGAAAATCTTTTGCCAAAAGAAGATCGCTATCAAAAGTTAGAAACTGAAAACCCACTTTCCCTAACCCCTCGCAGGCAAAAACGCGTTCGTTTACCTCCCAAATAATGTTATACACAAAGGTGGAGCACACATTTTCCCGGGCCATTTCCGAGAAGTTTGAATTACGGGAAAGGTGTTTGAATCAATCGAAACAATCGAACAGCAAATTCTGAGTAATATTGGATTACGATTCGCTTGCGTTCGACAATCGAATCGCAATTTTTTGATTGTGTTTAATTGATTCGGTGTTCGATTCTCCATTGACACCGTCTGGTAATTGATCAAACCCCATGCTAATAAATGGAGTATTTATATATAATGGAAATGCTCACTCCTCCAAATTAAATTTACCATGAAAATTTGCACTTTCCATAAAAACCAACAGGACCCTCCGGCACACTGGATAACTTCCAGAGTTTTCCGGAGCAGCTAAAAAAACCCTATTTTACTCTCTGGAAAGTTACAGAGCTCTTCTGTGGTGCTTCCGGAGCAATTGATTTTTATCACGTTCTAAAAAACCGTTTAAACATGTTTACAAAAAAGTATTTGTCTCCAGGTGATGGACACTTCGGTCAAATAAAATACTTACAGTCTTTGAGGATGATGGTTCAGCCATTAATGAAATTGAATTTGTCACATGTAGCTATATTCAAAAACATCACTGACAGTCAAAATATCGAAACTAGTCATGAGTCGGCTGATTTTTTAAAAATACACACATAGGCAGTTAGCGGAAGTGCACTGGAACGTTCGCAGACGTTTCCAGGAGGGTCCTACTCCAGCACTAAAACAATGACACATTAATGCATTATTATTATATTATAAGCAGGATCCTTCCGACTCAAGCAATACAGGGCAAACGTCCAGGAACAAAGCAAATTTTTCTATCCCCAGAGTAAGTACCGTGAAGTCAGGTAACTTGCATCAGCGGAAGGAAACTTGCATCAAATGTCTGACCAATCAAAGCAGCAAAATTCCAAAACAAATGAACTATGAAGCTCCCCTCGCAGCTTTACTCTACCATTTTAGAATCTTACCGTGAAGTCAGGTAACTTGCATCAGTGGAGGGAAACTTGCATAGCCATCAAGTGACCATGATCGTGAAATTGGTTCATTAGTTTTTTTTGATTTTATGCATAAAGATGGACAAGGACAAGGTCCTCTAAAAAGTGGCTGAAGGAGTTTTTTTTGGGAAATTTTTTTGGCTGTAAAAATCAGATTTTATTATTTTGGGAAATTCCCTCCTACTGTATGTTATTTTTAGGTTTTAGGGAAAAAGAGCATTTCTCATTTCTCTCGATTTTTTGCACTTTGATGTAAAATGGTATATAATATTTAAAATCTGATGAAGCCCAATTTTCAAAAAATAATTTCTTTGGGCAAATTTGGGCCAAAATACATGCCTAAAAATGTTTTCTGGACTTTATGTGAAATTGCTTCATTAGTTTTTACTACTTTTTTGGACTGCTCACTACACTTTCCTACTCTCTTGCTATTTGTGCTATCTTTATCTGATTGTGCATTAATGTGTCATTGTTTTAATGCTGGAGTTTGACTGTTGAAAACAAAAAATTCAAAAATTGGACATAAGTCTTTTTTATTCTACAGCGGCGATATGTACTAAAATTCTTTTTTCAATAATTAGGTGGGGGTATGTCAAAAATGGTCAAAAAACCTTTTAGTACTCATATATGTCTTGGATTTTAGTACCGACCCCCCCCCTGGTTGTTCACCTACTGATAAAGATCAAATGTTAAAAAGTTAAAATGTTTTTCATTTGAACCTGGCTGGGCTCTACCAGCCCTAAAAGAAGGTTGCAAAATCTGAGAATATCAGTTAGAAATAGCCTTTTTTCTACCTTGGCATGCAGACACTTTTACAACAAAATAAATAAAAACCCTAAGAAGTTGATCCACTATCAGGTTATAATCCTGTCGCAAAGATCATGTATATATTATAATGTTTTTTGTTGTCCTTGAGTAATTTTTTCGTCCACAGTTATCTTGATTAGCAAAAGAATAGAACAAAAACAAATTTTTAGGCTGGTGATGAAAAAATTAGAGTCAAGCTTTGAAGAGAACCAAGAGGGAGGAAAGCCTCAACACTGCATGGTCTGAAAAAGAATATAGCTGAAGAAATTCATAGAATAAACGCTACACTACAAAAAGAAATTATCTTCATGCAAGTGTCATATAAAAAATTCCCATTGAAAATACAAAATGAACTACCTTAGGTCAGGAGAGGGTGTAAGGGTTTAGATTTCCTGGATATACTTTGCTGTCAGTTTGATAACCTGAGTATTTAGTGGGTTTTCTAACTCCACTGAGATTATTTTTGATATAATAATGTTAAGCCACTTATAATTTGTTTTATTTTGTTTTAGAGCCCAACCCATCTTTGCCAAATACCAGAAACTATGAATGAAACCAAAGGCCAGCCATCAGATGGAACTGCTGGCGATATCAGTGATTCTGATAGCCAATCCAGTGATGTGGAGAATGCACTACCCTCGATCAACGAACCAGATGTCAGTCTTGATGAAATGCTTAGCTTGGCATGCAGACAAGGAAAATTAGATATCGTTCAACTATTACTACAAAGTGGGGCACATGTAAATCATAGAAATAAAGCTGGAAACACACCATTACTTGAAGCATGTAGTCAAGGTCATGTGACAGTTGCAAACTACCTTTTAGAGAATGGTTCTAAAATTGATGCACCCACTGAAACCACTCTTGACAGTGCATTGACATGGGCCTGCACACTTGGCAATACTTGTATTGTTGATGCTTTGCTTGTGAAAAATGCAGACGTTGAACACAGAACAAAAGACGGATGCACTGCACTCATGTTTGCTTGTCTTGCTGGTCATCGAGATGTTGCTGAAAAACTCTTAGATGCTTCTTCAGAAATCAATGTTGAATCAGAAAGCAACAAGGATAGTCCACTTACATTTGCTTGCTGGAAGGGTCATTATGATGTTGTAGAATTATTATTACAAAGAAGTGCTAATATTGAACATCGCACAAAGGAGGGGTTCTCGCCACTCATGTTTGCTGCTCTTGGTGGTCACAGTAAAGTAGCACACAAACTCCTTCAAACTGACGCTCAAGTGAATGTGCCTAGTGGAAGCAATAATGATATCCCTTTGACAAGTGCTTGCTGGAAAGGCCACCACAACGTTGTGAAACTTCTTCTAGATTACGAATCTAATATTGAACATCGTACCAAAGATGGATGTACACCTCTCATGCTTGCTGCAAGGTAAAACCCCATTATAATCTGATTTGTTGTGTGTGAGAAAATTATGCATTTCAATATATAAGGAATATGATAGTTTCAAATATGTTTAATGTTAATTAAGAAATTCAATGCTTTTTTTGTTCCAGAGAAGGGCACATCTATGTAGCTGATTTGCTGTTGAAGAATAATGCCCAAGTGAACGTTCCCTCTGGTAGTGAAAATAACATTCCATTGACGTTAGCTTGTTGGAAAGGTTAGAACATTTCCGATTAATTAAGTTAATCCTTATATATATTTTAAGTAATAAATAATAAACTTTAGGAATAATATTGCCAGTCTCAACAGAATCATTGGTTAAAAATTTAGATTTAAAAAAATTTGTTGATGAAATTCAATGGTATTAGAAACTTTTTCTATCTTAAGAAAAACTGGAGGACAACAGTACAAATTCCATTGTTTCATTTAGGTGAAATTCTACTTTGTCAATGTGAAATGTTATAAGCTTTTTCTACAAATTTATGTCAGAACTTTATAAATTATTTTTTACTTTGCTTGTTCAAGGTCATTGGGATGTAGTACGATTGCTGCTCGACCACAATTCAGATATCGAGCATCGTAACAAAGCTGGATGTACCCCTTTGATGCTTGCTTCTAGGTAAATGGGTTGCTTTCTTCTTAAATTTATGATAATGAGCCCACTTCAGAGTTAAAGTGATTTTTTGTTGTATGTTATACCAATATAAAACGTGTTAATTTGTTTGAATCTCAACCGTAAGTCTCCCACTGTAGTCGGAGGCAACTCGAAGGCTCTCAGCTCTCAATAGCTATCAACCCCAAAGTAGGGGAGGCGCCACTTGTTCCCTCTGGATTGCTCTACTTACCCTTGATCCTTCTCTTTTTTTAATTGCTGAGTATCATCAAGCATAGATGTATCAAGTACCATTTTGTACTAAGTAAGAAGCTTATTCCGGGAAATCATTTCAGCAGTAACAAGGCTTTGGAATCAGCATCTGATAATTAGAAAGGCCATTACTTTAAATTTTTACTAAATTATTTTTTTACTTCAGAGAGGGTCATTATGAAACTACGGCATTACTTTTGGAAAAAGGAGCACAAGTCAATGTTCCTTCGGGAAGCAATGATGATACACCCTTAACACTCGCTTGCTGGAAAGGTATGATTTGTACATACAATGATTGTCAATGATAGATATGGAAGAAAAGCTATGTTCTAAATGAATCTGGAATATTTGGTTTATCTTGGGGCAATCTTTTGTCAATTAAATAAAAAAATACCATTTGTAGGTATATACCCCTACTTATTTACATTTGCAGGAGAAATTGGTAAGCATAAAACTATGACTCTGATTATTAGTTGATGTTTATTAATATTTTAAACAGCTAGACTCACCTCAAAGAAATATGGATCTAATGATTTTCTTCTATGGTCTTTAGGGCATAAAAATGTCGTGTTGTTATTACTGGACGCAAAATCGAACATTGATCATCAAACAAAGACGGGATGTACTCCTCTCATGGAAGCAACCAGGTACGCTTTTTTGGAATATTTGTTTTGCTGTATTTTTGATTTTACAAAATTGAGTGAGAGGTATGTTTATGGTATAATCTTTTTTTGAATTGGTATAACTTGTTTCTGCTCATCATAAACAATTACTATGGGTTTCTCTGTGTAAAAATTATATCATAAAACTATCATATCACTTTTAGGGAGGGACACAAAGATGTAGCTGAAATTCTATTGAACCACAATGCAGATGTTGAGTTACCAGATAACTATGGTCAAAGCCCTCTATTTATGGCCTGCTGGAAAGGTAATGCCTGGTTACCTTATTGATCTTTTGTGTTCAACTGTGTTTTTTCAATCCCATGATAAAACTTTTTGACTAAGATCATTAATTTGTATATGCAATTAATTTCAGGTCATCGCAACGTTGCTGATCTTTTATTGAACCGAAACGCATACCGTGATTGTCGCACCAAGACTGGCATCACGCCTCTTTTTCAAGCTTGTCGTGAAAACCACATCTCAATTGTTGAACTCCTCCTCGAATATGGCGCTGGTGTAAACACGCCCTTCCCAAACAGTCGTGAAAATCCGCTCACCCTTTGTGCTGAGAAAGGCCATCAAGAGCTTGTTGGTTTGCTTCTAATGAAAGGGGCAACCCTTGATTGTCAAACAAAGAAAGGATGTACTCCAATATTTTTGTCTTGCAAAGAAGGTCATCTGGAAATTTCCAAGGTTCTTTTGAACCAAGGAGCCAATTTGGAGACACCTGATTGTCGTGGCAACACACCCATAATGGCCGCTTTTAAAAATGGCCATGTTAATGTGAGTTTTTTAAAGTATTAGAATGTCCATCTGGAAACTTTGACTTTTAAAAAATGTCTTGCTTGGTTGCATGAAATTTTCCATTCTTATAACCTGGCCAAATATATATTTCGCTTCTTATAGAAATTCTAATTTTCGGCATTTAGACGAAAAAACACAATAGCTTCAATTTAGACTTGAGTATGAGAAACTGAAGCTGAGCTCAGTGCATTTCGCTTTAACAGTTGATTAGTTGTCACCACTATCCACCATTGTTATTATTTTTTTTTCTTTTTATTTCTTTTTTGTTACACCATATAAACCAGTAACAATTCACTTTTTCTCCGCTTTGCTTTTCAAAAGCCAACTATTTGAAACTCCAAACCAGTTCAAATTCGGTAACGTATTCGAGTCACATAGGCACAACGTGTTAAATGTTTATTATGAATCGTTTAGCTTGTCGAATGGCTGATCAACCTGGTGCACCATCTTCCATCGGATGAGTTATGTCACAAGATCCTCATGTCCATCGTTGATGATAAAGAAAAAGAAGTTGTTGTCCAGCAACGAAGCAAGTGTCTGGCCATTATTCAAGAGGTAGGATGTCTGTACACAGACTCAGTATCTACAGCTAATTTCAATATTCATTGTCGCAGAGGGTCTACCAAGCGATAAACGTGAGATACACTCTGGTACAGAGTAAGAAGTAGGGAGCTTTCTCAAACTTCTCAAGCTTTTTTTACATTCTGCCAACCAACTCATGTCAACTCGAGCATCTTAAGAGGACTGTGTTGGAGTGTAAAGCTATTACCGAGTTTATGTATCGGAGGATATCGAGAGCGACGGTAAGTGAAAGTGAAATGATACAAAACAAAGTCGATAGTTGATGTACGGCTCTATATTGCCTTTGCTCACCGAAACAGACGACGGTAGTTTGGTGTTTTTACCGTCGTTGAGCAAAGTGGACGGTGATTTTGGAGACATGTCAACTTTGCTTTATACCATCCCCCTCGATTTATCTCGAATACATAAACTCGCTATTCTATTGATCTATTTGGGAGTAGCCGTCCAACCAATAGGATGGCTTTATATCCTTAACCTAGGAAAGTGTTTTCGGCGTCCCCAGGGCTTGGTCTATTGAATCGATTTTTGCTCTTTCAAAAATTAAATTTTATCATGCAAAACATCAAAGTCATCTACAACTTACAGAATGGGATGAATAAGAAATTTTTTTTCTTCTTAGATGAAAAAGAAACGTGAATTATTGGCTTTGAAGAACGCTCAAAATCTTGTCCAAGTAAGTTTTTATTGACTCGATTCATTCGTTTCCTTTAGAACCTTCAAATGAAGGATCGTCCTTAATTTGAAGTAGGGTCTGAAGCAATAGTATTTGAATTTCCTTTAACCTTTAGTCTTTAATTTTGTTTTAATAACAAAACTGTTTTTCCAATAATTATTAAAAATCTCTCCTTCTCGTTTTTTAGGAGCTTGACGACGAGAGAGATCGCGAAGAGAAGAAAAAGAAGAAAAAGGCTGCTAAGCGACGTAAACAAAACAATCGAAAGAAAAACAAAGATGGGGACGGGGAAGTCAAGATTAATGCTGACTCGACAAAAATCAACGGGCTTTCGAATCACGATGACGAATTTGATGACCAGGACGAGGAGGAAAATAAAGGTTCAAATTATTTGAGTTCAAAAAAATTTTTGGGATGCTTTCGAAAAATTGCGCATAAAAGTGGAGTCAAAAATACAAAAATGATTAATTTAATTTCTCTTCAATGCCTTCCTAAACCTTAGAGTTTTTCAATAATCAGACTGGATTTAAGAATGTTCACATTTTTTGCAACTAGCACGGCTTACTCTCGTGTAATCAGTAACAACATAATATATGATGAATATTTTTATCCCTAGACAACTTGACACCGACTGAAAACCGTGTCAAAGTCGGCGACGAAAAGCCAGTTGTCGATGTTTTGAAAATTTCCGAAATCCCAACGATGCCGGAAAGTCGGAAAGAATTCCTACGGAACAACCACCAACAGAACGGTCGGAACAAAAACGTCCGAAAAAATGCGGAAACGCCGAACAACGTCGATCACAAATCGAAAAACTCGAAAAACAAGACAACTAAACAGCGATCCAATAACCAACAAGCAAACATTTCAACCAAGCTAGAAGTTGATACATCGTCAGACACGACCAGTAGTAGTGGTCGTCTATCAGAACGTTCTTCACCCATAGAAATGATTCAACTACTCTCCAATCGTCTCTCCTTCCCAACGAACACTGCAAACCTCAATCGCCAGCTTCCCAAAACATCAGGCGTTTGCACACAAAGCTCTTCAACGTCAGGTCCAAGTCGGATAGCTGTCTCAAGCCAAACTGAACGTATCTTAACTAATAGTTATCATTCTACCATATCTAACCGCCCACCGCCCCTCCCTTCATCTCACGCCCTTCCTATCACCAGTGTTGCAGTGACCACATTTGCTCAATCCACCTCGACGTTCTCTGATCCACGCATGGAAGTGCGGAATATAGCGCCACCCGAAGTTCGACATTTTTCTGGCGGATGGGACGACGACCTAGGTATGTGAATCAGTATCTAATCCCATTGCTTCTATAAGCCTAGCCTGTACCAAACTCTTCTTCGCTGAGTGAAAAGATAAAACCGAGGTTAAGCACGGGTTTATTTTAACCGTAAAGTGCGATACCGTAGGCCTGTACATAACTTGCCAAAGCAAACCATGCAAGTGAAATCTTATGTACAGGCCTACGATATCGCATTGAACAGTCTAAGAAACACTTGTTTAACCTCGCTAATGACCTCAAAATTCTTTCAAATATCAATGCAATGACTTCTGACATTTGACGTCATTCCAGGCTGTTAAACTCTAACCCAGCCTCATATAGACACTGATCTCCTACTACTAATGGGTTCGGACTTATATTATAATTATAGAATCATAATTATAGTATAATCTCTCATATTATAAAATTGTGTCCAGTTTGTTCCGGCCATTGTTTTCATGTTTTTATGTAAGGCTAGGCTCTATATACACTTAATTACTATGGCGGTGAAAGCATTAGGATGCGAAATACTCAAATTAAACAAATTTTCGAAAATATAACGTAAAAAAGAACATGGCCGAATAGTCGACTTTAAAAGTGGACACACTTACACGGAAAATCTGGTTGCAGTTGGACTATCTAATGTGATATGATATCTGTGGATATAGCTTGTTATAGAGAAACACTTTGGTTTTCAAATTTTTCATTCGGGTAATATCTCAGCCTATTCAGTAAAGGTTTTATTTTCACATAAGTGTTCCCGTTTCATATCAGACACATTTTATATCAGGACAGTGTCTACCTATTGTTATATTGTGCTGATATAAGCAAAAAAATGTATTTCTTATATCTTCTTTCCGACCAATCTTACTCCACATGCGTGTCAATTCAATATCAAAAAGCTTGTTAATTAAAATTGATGAGTAAGCAAACGGTAACACTCTTATTTAAAAACAAAAACTTTTGATAAATGAGAGAAACACTGGAATATATAGTGTCGCTAAACAAAAAGAAACGACTTTAGTTTTCCCTTAAAAGTGCAAAAGTATTCTGCAAAATATTTATTTAGTGCAAGACAAAGTATAGCATTTTATGCAATAGCGATCGTTTCATCTCTGGACTTTCCTCCAAGTGGAGCATTATTGTATTCAAATGTATTTGATGTGACCAGGCCATACTTTAGAAAGGCAGAGCAGCGTCCGTTGGTGGCCAAAAAGGGCATTTTTTCTAGTGTTATTCCGCTGAAAAGGTTGTTTTTACCAATATTTTAATAATTTCAGGAGGGGCAGCGTCCAATAACAGATTGCTTAAAGGGTCTGGTGATCAATGTCATTGTTTAATTCCAAGGTTATTTTTGTATAATAGTATTGGTAGCTTGAGTGCGCTGGATATTTGTAAGTGATCATTTCGCCCAGAATATCATACGCTTGAACAAGATCGTCATTTGGCTGACCAACAATAATGGAAGATCTGGTATTTTGTAATAAAACAGCTTTCCCATAAACTATGATTCTACCATCTTGTCTGAAATTCTCAGTTTCCTTAAAATAGTGAACGTAATTTGCAAAGTAGGATTCTCCAATTTTGACTTGCTCTAATTTGTCTATTGGATCTCTATTGACTTTCCACAGCTGGACGTTTTGATTCCCCGTCATCAAGCCGATATTGACAAAAATTTCACCATATGACTGATAATGCGTTTCGTTGATTTCGCGGACGTTGTTCCATATTTCCAATGCAAACTCCAATTTGTACCTTCGAAGTGCTGAAGAAAAAAAAGATTAAAAAAATAAATGATTTCCATTAACAACAGCATTTAAACTGATCGACTTTCAATAGCGAGCACCAGAGAGAAATTTTTCATTCCATTTCTTGGTGAGTTTCACTTTGATGATTTTCTGAAAAAATAGAAGCCTTTCAAGTGTATTGACGCAAATTCGATTTAACGCTACTGCAAGAGTTTCGAAAGCTCAAAGTGACGTCAAAAAATCACAAAGGCGAATAGACGCTACTGCGTATAAAAAGGCCGTGACGTCTAGTAAAGGCTTAACCTTAACTGTGTTTAAGGCTTTGAGCTATGACTGGAAAAAATATACCGTATGGTATGGTATATGTATTTTTCCACCGAATAATACACGATCAAACTTCTATTCTCGGAAACTTATTTTTTCTTCTTGTCCCTTATTAGAATGTTTTAACGGTTACTGGTCTCTATAGGTTAGACAATTTTCTTGAGATTGTTCAACTGTCTTGGTTTTTTTTAGGGTTAAAAAAACGTAAGTGCACCTACTTGCAGTTGTTGTCGGCGAGGTGGTCGTTGTTGAGGCAGTCGTTGGCGGGGTCGTTGTCGGTGATGTGGTCGTTGGCGTGGTCGTTGTCGTTGTTGGTGTCGTTGGCGTGGTCGTTGTTGGTGTCGTTGTCGGTGTCGTTGTCGGTGCTGGTGTTAGGATTTTGCTCTGACAGGTTGGAATTATCACTTCCTTGGTAGAAATTCCGTCCGCGTCTCCTCGGTTTTCATGAACGCCATTATGACAAAAACATTTATTGTCATTTGTGTAAAATCCTTTTTTAATTTTTCTTTGGCATCTCATAACACATTCAGTGATTGATCGTGGTCCTCTGATTTCTTCTGCATCGGTCAAGGAGGCTTGCTTCTTCAATATAAGGTTGTGTATTTGACAAGTAGCTGAATTAAAGCAAGTTGAAAGAAGCAGGAAGATTTTCAGTGGAGAAAGCATATTTATGTCTTCAGCAAACTGTGAACTTTTTCAGAATGATAGCAACTATAAACAATTTCACTTTTATCTGGTGTTATCTTGATTTTAATCAATTTTTAATCACTAATATTTTCGTTATATTTTCAAACCAATCCCAGTCACAGGTTGTGGTCTGAATAATAAATCTAAGAAGATATTTTTGATTAAAAATTTTTTTCGAAAATTATTTTCTAATTTATAACTTTGAAATCGTCTCCCACAGCGGGAACATTGAGAAAACTGTCCTTCTTGGATTCGATATTCAAAGGTGTCACTTATCATAGTACTGATGCAGTTTACATAGAACGAAAAGCTTTTACTAAAAAAAAAAATTATGTTGAAATATTTTATTATAATATTGACAACCTGGCATACATATTCAAAAGTTTTTCCAGATCATTCAGAGAAAACCAACTACTATTTCTTATCCTTCTGTCCTGATTTTTCTTTCTTTCTTTCTGAGTCTTTTACTGAAATCTGCTTATACCTGTGAAATAGGCCTCCAACCTCAATTCGAAACACCAAATGCAGGCAAATCTGGATTAATACCCCAACGCATAACCGCTTGCACCAACAAGAGACAACAGATTTACAATACCCTAGTAACCTTAATCTCAATCCCTTTAAGCATTCTATGGCATCAAGCTGTTTGATAGGGGTATAATGGGATTAATTTATTAAAATAAATTTTTATCCCTCGGGCATGATAGTATTTGACTTTCGGGCAAAGGAAATTTACTCTAATTTTTTGCTATACCGCATACAAATCTTCTACCTGGGGTTTACGAACACGATGTATGATGCATGGCCCCAGGCGTGCGAATCGAATTGAGGGGGGGGGGCAAAAAATATGTCTAAATATTCGACTTTTCACCCTTATTTCACCCCTCTAAACGGTATATATAAGATTTTTTAAAGTAAAAAAAATTACTTTGCAAAATATTGGGTGCCCCATGCCCCCCCCAGTGACGGGAGCCAGGTGCTGACGATGATCAATATGTGTTTATTTTGTTTTTAGACAACCACCCGAACTCAGCAACATCACGGAACAGTTCGTTCGATGAATACAGAGAAGCTGATTGGAAAGAAATTTCAAGAACACCAAAGTAAGTTTGCTAGTGAAAGTATTTCTATCTAGATTTAGATAGATTTTATTCAACGATACATGAGATTGGAGAGAAAAGACCGAGTCGTGAAAGCATCTGCTGGAATGCTAAGAAGGGGGCGTCAAACTTCTTTCCGCACTATGCATTTGATTTTACCAATTTTTCTATAATAACGACTTTGTAACTCACCTTATCCCACCCACAAATAACTTTTATAAAACACTTGATGAAGCTATTCTTCCCTAGCTAAAGCAAAATTTTGTGTCATATCCTTGGGGGTTATTTAGCAAGTTTATGTGTGTGTTTTTGATCAACTGAGGACGACGGTAAACGAACACTTTTACCGTATCCGATTTTGCGGGTCAAAACTGCGGGTTGTTCCAAATCGCTTCAGTTACTACGCCGTCCTTAAAAGTGCAATTACATAAACTCGCTTTTGTAAAAAGTTACAGACGGAACATTGTCGAAAAAAAGCCGTGTTCGCCTACGTTGTTCATAAGAACATCCAAGATCTTTGAAGCCATCGGAATTTCTTAACTTTTTGAGTTTCAAGCCTAAAAATTTTCTTGAAATGTTCTTATTTTCACCATTTTGTGAGCATATAGCTTTAAAATGTTCTTAACTTGTTCTTAACATTTTTGACACCGAAGCCTTATGTTCTTATATAGTTTGTTCTTATAAAAAGTTTATTTACGTTATTTAAAGTTTAACTCACTTTTCATTGTAATAGAATGGTGTTTTACGAGATGACAGTTCCCAATTCGTATTGTGGTAGAGTTATCGGTAAAGGTGGAAGGAAAATCAACCTCATCACTGTAAGTGTAGATCTGTATTTTATTATTATCTCGATTATCAATTACCATATTTTCTACCATCTTATTTGCATGCTTGACTAAATTTAAAGAATCTAAGTTGGAAATTGTAAGAAAAATCTGAAGGTGGTAATTATGCAAATTGTTATCGTTACAACAACAACTATAGTACTTAAAAGATTTTATTATAACGACTCCAGTCTACTGCCATCTTAAATCCCCAAGATATCAATTCAAACTTGGCTCTTGGCGTAAGACGTTGACCCTTTTAAAGCACCATACGTTTGGAAAGATGTTTTTATGTACTTGTCGCTTGCTATTTACTTAAATTATCAACCTAATGTAAATTCTTTCGTTTTCCTCCTACTTCCAGGAAGACTCGGGCGCCCAAATCACCATTGACAAACCGCCAACAAATATCGTTCCTCAAAATCGTATCATTACAATCAAGGGCGCTCCAGGGAACGCTGAAAAGGCTCGCCAACTTGTAACCAAAGCTCTCAACACGCCCAGTCTAACCAACCTAGAAATCGTACCGCAAGCGCCCCAACAGACTGCTATAATACGCCCTCTTATTCCGCCTGCAGAGATTGCGGCTCTACTCGAAAACGTTCAACCTCAAGAACCGCCTAGTCCACAAGTTAAACGTCCAAAACCGTTGCCTAGCTCTGAAGTTCGTCCATTGATATCTTATAGCAAAGTAGCTAAGGCCTCATCTACACTAGACGAACTTGAGAAGGAAATTGAAACAAAGTGTAAGGTGAGAAAGAGCCCTCGAATCAAATCAGGAAATGACAAATAGAAATAGATTTTGAATATTCTTATTTCTTATTTCTTCATAGAGAATTTCTGTCATGGTTTTTAGTCTTTTCTGAACAGCAGTATGGAAAGTTATCATGACCGTAAATTTCCATCCATGTTCTTTTCTAAAAGATAAAATCACGTACTTTAAGCATACAAACTTTCGCGAATAGCCCTTTTTTAAAGAAATTTCAAAGGCTTTTGCGAAATGGGCTAAAATTCGCGAAAATCGCGAAAGTTTCTGCTCGCGGAAGTTTTTGCGCCTAAATTAGTTTTAACAACCATGTGTAGTCAATATCAATCGAATTCTAATTCTATAGACACGATGAAAATTCTACAAGTCTGTTTCATCTTTTACAGGTCGGCGATGAACAATCTTCAGTAGAAGACGAAGAACAAACAATCTACGCTCAAGAACAAAAACAAGTCCTGGTTGATGAAAAACCCAGAATAGCTGATTCTGTCGACGAAAATTTAGGTTCGAAAAGAATTTAAAAAATCTGACCCTTGTTCTTGTTTTGTTGGAGTTCATTCCAAAGATGACTTTCGGTCTAGGAATATTTTTTCATAAACTTTGTTTAAAGCTTAACAAATAATTTATCATTGATCTTATGTTTCAGCTGAACCTATATCTCCAGTTATACCAGTTGCAACGAAATCGACTAAAATTTCATTGGACGAGGCAAAAGCACGTGATCAAAATGATGAAGTTCCATTGGATAGTACAACAAGAACAACCACGCGCGATCAAAATCCATTCAAAACGTCCTCTTCATTTGACTCGACGTTCTTTTATTACGACTCATGTAAGAATTATGGAGAACTCCTAAACTGAAACTCGAAAGCTTTGACAAAGAATTCTGATTTTATTAAGTACTACCACTGATCTTATAAAAAAATCTTGTATGATATTTTGAGGTCGCGTTTGTCAAAGTTAAAGTCGTAATTTTTGATAAAAAGGGGAATTCCCTGCAAAATCTAATAACCATAGGATATCAGGCTCCAAAAGCTCAAAATTGTTCCAATAGTGCTAAGAATAAAGTCTAGAAGCCAATGCACCCCTCCAAAATCTATAAATCCAATGAAATAAATTGGAAGTACTGAAATCGCGATCCTCACCGGAGCTTTGAATTCTGAAAAACATTAAACCAAATACCCAAAATTCTCAATATATTTTAAACCTTGATGATAGGCTGTTCTTCTGAATTGGTAGCTTATTTTTCCCTCCTTGTGATTTCAGAATAACTCATATTTGTCTTTCTCTTTCGTTTTACAGATAACCTTCGAAAGACTTCTGAACCGAATACAATGAGTGTAAGTAATTGTAGAATTGTTTGGGATTTGGATTTTATTTGGAATGTTTTTTTGTATGGCGCTGATGTTCAAAGCACTTGTCGTTTCTTGTTGTTTGAGGTGTTTTTTTGTAAATTTGTAAAAGGCATTTGCAATACTCCATATTTATCGAGATTAATTCGTGATGAATGAGTTATTAGAAGAGGTTAAAATATATGTTTTTTAGAAATCGAAATCATTCCAGTTTGGTGACGAGAAGCAATCAAATAGCGCGTAAGTCAACGTTTTGTCATATGTTTGGAATATTTCTTTCTCGGTTATCCAAACTTTCCTCAGTCATCCAAACTTTCCTTAATTATCCAATCATCTTCAACTCCACTTTGAGCTCTTTTACTATCAAAGGTAGTTTTTTCTTTGAAGAAGAGGATTTGCTTTATTATGTAGCTTGTTTAGCTAAAATCAAACATGATTTGCAAGATTTCAGAGACTCTTCGCAAAGTGCATCATTGATTTTAGACAATGGATAGTCTCTTACGTCACGTTCAAGGAATTGATCCTTTTTTTCAAATCAAAGAAAAACCAGGGTTTCACGAGAAAATTCAACGCTTCATGCATTTGCCGATAAAAAAAATTCAATCAAATCTTTTGTTTGTTTTTAGGGACGGTTGGCCAGTCAGTAGTGGTTCAACACAAACTTCTATCAGTTTATTGCAACAACAGCAAGATTTGAACACGGGCCTGGATAGAAATCGCAGTATCAGTTGGACCGGACAGGTGCGATATGTTAACTCAGTCCTTTCATCTGAGCCTTGTTCCACAGATATCCTATAAACACTAAATAAAGCTATTCTGTCTTTCCCAAGCAACGGCAGTTGAAGCAAAATAACGCGCTATCTTAGCTTAGCTGAGTAGACCATAGTATTAGACCACAGTTCGGTGCCACACTTCAAAACAATAACTGACTGGGGAGGCGAGAGGATGATTGAATAAATTGCCAGCACTGAACTGTGGTCTGCTTATAAAAACGGTGCATTATTTTGCCATTGACAAAGTAACTCTATCTAGTGTTTTAAATGAGGATTTTCTCTTTTTATTTCTACTAGAGACTTAAAGGTTAAAACTTTTCCGACTAAAGCAAGAGACAGCTAAATTTACATTTGATTTGTGGGAAAAACATAAATTAAAAAATATTGCCATTCGTTAACCCGGAAAGAATAAGCTTTTCATAGTAAATTTTCCAGTTAATTTTTTTTCCTTTTTGTGTCGAATTTATTTTTCTAACCATAACAATTGCTTTACTCATTTAGCCGAAAATCGAACTTTCACCTACGGAGAAGAGCAGCTCATCCACACGGTCAATGTCAATCGACCAATTGGAAAGTGGCATCGAAAAATCATCGAATTCAAATTCCTGGACACGAGCCTCCTCCACCAATGAAATTGAAGATGAACAGGTATTCGGTGATGACGTCACATCGTGGCAATCGACCAACAAACAGTTGGATTCGACAAATTCGAGCAGCGCTGGAGCCATTGGGGCTAACGACCAATACGACATTTCGTCAAGTCCCACAAGTAGCGTCAGTAGCAGTAAAGTTGAATTAACCACATATTTTGATAATGACAGTGGAGTCGGTGGATCGAACCCTCTCGATATGACACCAACCTCTCTTAACGAGCAACCGCCTACGTATAACGAACAGCCACCTTACCTTGAAACTAATCTCGAATCGCAACCCTGGTATCAAGCACGCAGCGCGTATAGTGCGCCTTCATCACCTGCTCTCCCAAGAAATGCAGACCATCTACATCGCTCGCGCGGCTCTTCACCCCGTTCCGCTGCAATTCGCTCGCATCCATCGATGGATGGAATCAACAATCGACCTTGGCCGAAAAACTCAAAACCTGACGATATAGGTTGGAATTCGTTTCAAAATCAACAAGCACGACGTACGGAACCTAACATCCGGTCGCCGGACAACCACGACAGTGGGCTATCGTCACCTCGGTCTACCGATCGAGACTCGAGACAGACCAAGGAGCGTCAAGTTATCGGCCACACGAAAAGTGTTGAAGACCCCTCTCAACGGACCACAGAAATTAAACAACCTGTGACGCCGATCTCGAAGTCGTGGAGTGCGGAACGCTTTCAAGATGTACGAACGTTACCCGATTTGATGAAACAATTATCGCTTGAGAAGTACACTATAAAACTCGAGGTATTTATCAAAAGTCATATTTCTTTTTAAAAATGATTTTTGTTTCTTTTATTTCTCATGTTGGTAAAACTGACCTAGCTTATATACCGGTATTTATAGTATACTTTTTGAGTTAATTTTATTTATTCTTTATTGTAGACATTTTAACGGGTGTTAACAAAAGCTAGCCTGTACCTTTTATGATTTAAAAAAAATTGCCGTTTGTCGATCTGTATCGGTTAGCGAGATTCTATGTCTCATTCAAATTCTTTATTCAAATTCGAAGAAAACAAAAGCGTAGGACTGCTCTTTTTATGAAAGGTATCATTGCATTGATGCTTTAAACGTAACGTTACTTTAGTTGAGCTAGATTGAATGCTAAAAATAGCTACACTCCACCGCAGAGGAGACATTCAAAGGGATGTGTAAAAATGTCCGAGACACGGAATGTTGCCTAACCGTAACAAACCGCGGCGTTGTCAGTGAAGAAGAGTTTGGTACAGGCTTAACAAAAGTAAACTTTTTTCCTTTTTCAGCAAAGCGGAATAACGATGGAGACGATTATTAATTTGAACGAATCGGATCTTCAAGCCCACGAAATCCCAAAGGTGAGTTTTTTTCCACTGCTCATTTCTTACTGCTTGGCTGAGTTTTTTTTTTAAAGTAATATAGTAGTGATACACCAAGTTTCTTGGAAGTGGGACACTGGGCCTGGTGATACGCTGACTTTAAAAGATTGACCATTAAGTTTTTTTTCATTTTCAAAAAGTTATTGGCATTGCATTGCTAGTAGTTTAATTCAGTGTACAATTATCAGATATTTTATTATTTTGGCGTGGACTTTTTTCGGGAATAAAGAATCGCGACAACGGCCAAAATCTCAAAAGTAGCGAACCTTTTCAAGGCAAAAAGGATTTTTAGGAACGTATGAGAACCCCCTGGAACATTAAAAAAAAACCTTGGAATATTTCTTTTCATACCTTAAAGTGACGGTGGACGAACTAAAATCAGTCTTTTACACCCTGGAAATTTTAGAATAGCATTTTACCCTCTGGAAAAATGAAGAAATACTCTTTTATACCCCCTGGAAATTCTATTCCGATTACCCTCTCGAAATGTTCGTCCGCCCCCCTGTAAGTATAGATATAAAATGGAATGGCCCATTCACATTTTTAAATGTTGGCGAGAAGATGTAGGACTTTCAGCAACTTTTTCTTCTTCATTACTAGGGACCTCGGCTGAAGATCCTTAAAGCCTGTCAAGTTATTAAGAGTAAGTACAACTTCTAATAATTAATACCCACCCTTGTCACTTTTCATATTTAATGGCTTCAAATCTCGTAAGTCAAATATAACGTACGTATGACTTTTCTGTCATTTAGTACGGAATGCTAAAATGGGTGAACTGTTAGATTTTGATTTAAGAAACTGTGATGGGATGATTCATTCTGTGATACGCTGTTTTTAAAGAATATTTTGACTTTTCACATAGGTCAACAAAAGCAACATCAACAATCGGTTTCAATGAAAGCTGTTCACAACAACACTATCAACAGCATTGTTGCTTCCTCGAACAACGCCCTACCGGCACATCCGCCAACTCAGCAGCCGCCTTCATCCAATCCTCTGGAACAACAGAACATCGTACAACAGCAAGCCAACGTATCGAGTCTGCAAGCACACTTACAACAACAAACACCACCTTTGATTCAACAACATCAACAACAAAGCGTTTCAACAAACAATTTCTTCTCCAACATTCCCCTTCAACAGCACCAGCAACAACAACAGACAACTGTGACGTCATTCATTCAACAACCTGCCAATAGAGGCTTCGAACAACCTCAGTCTACTTTACACACGATGACGACCAGCCCACACATAGCGTTCTCGCCGCATAAACAATCCTCAATTCAGCAACAGCATCAAATACAGCAACAGTTTTCGCAACAGTTTCAACGCTACCCGGACTACCTTTCTTACGCCCCTCCTCCACCCGCTGCTCAACCTCAATTACCGCCACAACAACAAAACTACAATTTCGTAATGGCTAACACACAGCAGCAACAACAGCAACAACCGCAGCAGCAACAGCAATTTATGACGTCACAAACCAACCCCATAATGGCGACTTGTGATGATTTCGGTTCCGTTAATTTTCAACCACATAATACGGCGCCAAACGAGCCATTGCATCAGAACCAAACCTTGCTGACACACCCCTATATTTACCCTGCTGACAATCAACAAGCTTACTATTATTTTCACCCACAGAACTGATTGATTATCGAACAATGGCTCTTCGAGTGACTTTTATTTTCTTATAAGCAGACAGCTTATTTTTGAGTTATATTTGAATATTCATAAAAATGGGAAAATCGAATCTATGCTGCATATTCTTTTTTCTTCTGATCTCATGTTTGCTGTAGATGCTAAATTTGATATTTATGTTAAAGTTTTGGTTACTTCCTGGTAGATAAGCATCGTTTTAGGATACTCCTGAACACATTTTTTTCTGAAAACTGATCCGGTATACAAATGATGAACGTGTTATACCCCTTAGATACACTATCTAGTTGCTACATCGCACTACACCAAGTAAAGGGATAAACATTCAAAATTACCCTCAAGCAGAGCAAGTTTACTCTCCAGATAAGGCAAATTTTGTAGATTTTTCACTCCCTCCTGACACTATATCCTCCACCTCCCCTCATGTACGGACATTTTCTGGAAGAGCTCCTTGGTAGACGATTACGGTGAAATAAAAATTAATCCGAAATTGGTAAGTTATTTCTACTCAGGGTGTTCTATATTCACTGTGTTAGGTTTAATATCTTAAAATCAAACCAAAAAATTCTTTGACTAGGGCAAATTTATTTGCCTAAAGTATGAACATAAAAACGACTTCAATTATCGTCAAAATATATTGACATTTTAGTGTATTTCAACATTTTTCAGAATTTAAAGTTCGGGTGAGAATTGAGAATTTTAGCACTTCCACTTTCTTTCATTGAATATTTCGATTTTAGAGGGGTTCGGTGGCTTCTAGGCTACACGCTTTTCTTTTTATAAGAATGGTGTAAATCTATTTCATCATGGATATTCTTAACTTTTTTGGGAAAATCATAATAAAATATTCCTACAGCATTCTTAGGTTAGGATCCTCATTTAGACTAGATTTGACATTTAGTACATACGTCTCAAGCATGAAATAGCATTTTTGTGAAAGGAGTGAGCCTTGCTTGGGGGTAATTGACAATTTATGATCGAAAATGCTCTAAAAAGGGTATTCTTAGCTTGAGTAGTAAAATTCCATGATGGTGATATTCCTAAGCATATTCTTAATTTTTTGGCCATTTTCATCATGGACACAGATGGACATTCTTATTAAGTGTATTCTTATGAAAAAAAGCGTGTATATTCCAAGCCTTAATAGAGCAAATTTGAGCTTTTAAATCCTGAGACCCTAAGGTTTCTAAGTCTAAAGTCTCGTGTTAAAACTCTACTTTTCAACTCTAGTGAGCTTCGTTGACTGTATTTCAAATTCGGTTTAAAAAATCCGTCACAATTTTATTTCTTTCAATTACTTTTAGCTAAAAGGATTAAATAGAGCTTGAACATTACTCGTTATTCACAAAAGAATTCCCAATCTCAATTTTGTTTATAAGTTTACAATATATTTTATCAACATTTTACAAACAATGGAGTGAAGAATTGCAATCATTTACTAAGGGAGTGGTCAGAAAGTATCTACTAGGGGGGAGTGGAGGATATTTTGAAAAATCCCAAAATACTTTCGCACCCCCTCCCCTAGCCTGGAAAAAAATTTCGAACCCCCCCTCATAAGGCCCAATATTTTTTCGCACCCCCCCCCCACTAGAAAATTTTTTACGCAAAAAAAGAATTCATACAGATTCGGTACAAAGAGTATTATTTGTTTGTATGACAGTTTTTTATGTCAAAATTAGGTAAGGGAGATAGTTTAGCCCTGTAAAGTTGAGTATAGTCCTTCAGGAGATCTACCATTTTGATTGACGTTTACACCACGGGATTTTTTCCGTCGATTTCCATGGTTACGACGGAATTTCTCTGAAGTAAACAAAAGAAAAAAACCCGTGGTGTAAACGTCAATCAAAATGGTACCGGGTGTCCCAGAAAAAAGTTCCGCTCTTTCAAGTTAATTTTCTCGAGTTCTATGAACTTTTAAAAGATCAATCCTTTTGCATTCGAAAGAGGAAAGATAAACTTAAATTTTGAGGGGCTATTTATCAAATTTGGTCAATTAGATCAAAGATTATGCTGAAATAAATAAAAATTTCACATTTTGAAAAGGCTCAAAAACGTTGAAATTCGACCTATCAAATTGTTATAGAAGCATAATTGCAAGGAGCATGATTTTCATTGATGAAGCAATAAAAACCTAATGGAAGTCTCTTTTTATGAAAAACGAAGTAAGATTTTAAGTGAAACAAAGAAATTTATCTGAAAAAACTGAAAAATTTTATAATTCCAACCGATATTTGACTTCAATAGCTACACTGATGAAATCAGCGCTACTTTTGACTTTAGGGGTCCTTAAGCCAAAACTTGAAGCTGAATTCAATAGAAAATAATTTGAAATGACCCAACTGAAAATTTTTAGTCTTTTAGAGAATTATTTCAAGCATTTTTTGTTTTCATGTCCACTTTAAACTCTTTATTCCTGCAAAAAAGTAATAATTCGGTTATAAAATTTGATAGGTCGATTTTCAACGTTTTTGAGCCTTTTCAAAATGTGAAATTTTTATTCATTTCAGCATAATTTTTGATCTAATTGACCAAATTTGATAAATGACCCCTCAAAATTTAAGTTTATCTTTCCTCTTTCGAATGCAAAAAGATTGATCTTTTAAAAGTTCATAGAACTCGAGAAAATTCAATTCAAAGAGCAGAATTTTTTTCTGGGACACCCGGTAGATCTCCTATAGGAATAGTTCAGGGTTAAAATAAGAATCAACGAGTTATTTTCTCTGAGTTTCCCAAAGTTTTGGGAGAAAATTACGGCTTATTTTCCCTGATACATAATGTCCCTATATTACAGAGGCATTACTCAATTACTCAAAATATCCTGAGGGGCCACCATGGTTGGCCCCGAAGGGAGAAAATTTTGAAGATCAGGTACTCGAGACCCTAAAATACAAGCTATTCTGTTGTTAAAAGGAGTCTGAAAAATAAAATTCTCTGAGTTTGAAATTTCCCTATAAACCTATATTTTCAGGTTTTCCAGGGTCTGTCAAAGCTCTGTGTATATAATTTATAAGATATTAGTAGAGACTAAGGAGGCACAACCATGGTTTGCGCCGAAGGGAGAAAATGTCGATGTTTTTCACCACCATTTTAGCTAAAAGACACTTTGTTTTGACAAATTTCTTTCTAAAAAGTACTTTTTCAAACCACTCTGATGAGCTGTGAAAGCCACTAATCTACTTCCCTCATTTAGCTGAATGCTACAAACCAAAAGGGCAAGGCAATGATGCCCAAATAATGTTAGTATGACATGTACATATATCAAATAAAATAAATTCTGAGTTGTCGGCCGTCATGCGGAAAAATTTTTGAAATCTTGAAACGTAAAACTATGATATTAGACCTCCTACATTTTCTCTTGAGTTGCCCAAAAGATTTGGAACCCCCCCTAAACCCTCAAAAAAAATTTGAACCCCCCCCCCTAAACCCTCGAAAAAATTTTGGAACCCCCCCTAGAATCCTCCACCCCCCCTAGTAGATACTTTCTGACCACTCCCTAAGGTAAGCTGTTACTCATCATCTTCGAGACTTTTAAGTTGAAGTTTTGAAAAGCCGACAATGATTTTGCGCCATTCTATTGTATGATATACCGTAGATAAAAGACTTGAGAAAAGTAGAATAACAGACTTTCTTCGAAGTCCTGACGCTGTTAGTAAGCCAAAGTACCCGCCCCCTCCCCGCAAGGTGCTCTGGTGGTGGCTGGATACCGTGTGAGTATCACAGCTCGAGTCGGGGGCCCCAACAAATATTGAATCGTATGCTATGATTTATGAAGAGAAAACTTGGCCTCTGGCCTGGGTACCCAGGGTAGTGGCTGGAGTAATCGCTCACGCCATCACACCAACCACCATATTTAGAGATATTTTTAGGGGTGTCTCTGAAACTTAATAAGGAATTTCTCAACCTCGTCCCCGTGTATCCCAGGCTTTATTTACGTTACTGATTGACGCCAGGGAATATTATCTAGCGCTATCAGTAAGCATCAAAAAGCTGATAATGCGCAGGGAACGAGATTGGGAATTTCTACATTTGGTGTAGCGCCCTCTAGGAAAAAGTCCGCCCGCAACATGGGCCTCTACCACAGATATCTGTAAAGCCCGAAGGGCTAGATTTGCGGCTTTTATCAAAAAGTGAAGCTCATCTTTGGAAGGATTTCCTACCAGAGTCACGTGACTAAAATATGCAATTTCACCGGTTTGAGAGATGTGAAATAGCGTTTGCCGCCTACATTTTTTGATCTCGCGCTCCGAAAACAATTAAAATGCTAGATCCTATCCATCGGCACGAAATTTAAAAAGTCAAATTTTTGCTTCACTTTTTTTTGCTGGAGAAAGCTTAAAGTTGCAAATCTAGACCTTCGGGCTTAGATATCTGTGGACTCTACACATGTACATGCGCCCGTGTGCCAATGTGACGTAATTCTAAAAAAGGGGCGATAACTGTTTAGCAGAGTCAGCATTAAAATCCCATGGATACAAAATAATCAAAATATTCAAACATAGCGCCAAGGAGCTGTGGTCAGTGGTGGGGAAGAGGTTGTCTTTGTGCTGGAAAAAACCATGGCGAAATTTGTTATTGCAGGCAAATCTGACTGTCCATTTTATGCCAGAGCAGAGCTTCTTGCAGATGAATTAACTCTCAAGCTTCCTAATTTCAACGTACACAAAATTGTTTTGAGTCCATCCGAATGGAAAGAATGGGTAAAGTCCACATGTTCAGAAAAAGGTTGGAATTACTCTGGTCAATCACCAATGATATGGAGAGAACTGATCAATAGAGGAGGGAAAGGTACACTTCTTGGAAGCTGTAATGATTTTCTAGAATATGCAAAAGGTTATTATGGAATTACTTGCAAGAATCCAACACCAGACTTGAATATAATCTCGGGTGAAAATAAGACAACAAAAGAACAAAATGAAGAAGAAACAGAACAACTCAACGCAGCAATTAATCCCTTTAAGATTGCTATTACGAGTGCTGACACTGATGTTGCATACCATGCATTGCCACTGATGATAAGACAGGATATTTTCGGAGAAAAACAGGAGGTTTCAATCTCTCTACATTACAACGACAACAGTGAAAATGTACAAGAGAAAATTAATGGTTTAGTCATGGAGCTTCAAGATTGTGCAGAGCTTGAAGTACGAGAAATAACAGCAACCTCTGTCTTGAAAGATTCTTTTCAAAATGCAGATTTTATTGTCATTTTAAATACAACCAAGGAGATGGATCGAAGTGCTGTATCTCAACTACAAAAAATTGCATCCAACCTAAAAAAGTGTTTAAACAATACAACTAAAGTGTTAGTAATCGGGGAAAATGCTATAATTTGTTCAAACATTATTCACTATTTTTTAAATGGTATCCAAAGGAAAAATTTGATGGCTATGACTCGGTTTGAAGAGAACATTGGAAAATCTGCAGTTGCAAAGGTTTTAGATGTGAATTCTGCTGGCGTGAAAAACTTGATTCTATGGGGCAGCTCTAAGGAATACATTACCGATTATAGCATTGCGACAGCACAAGGATACAATGGTGCAATCTGGGCACCGCACATCAACAAGTTTTCACATTCGATCAGTGAAATAATATATAACAAGAAGTTTTTAGATAACGACCTCCCTGAAAAACTGAACGATGAAAAATTACATTTAACATCACACAAATTATCATTTACAGCTGCTTTTATCTCTCAATTGCAAGATTTACTTTCTCAGGCTGATAAAAAAAATGAAATTTATTCCCTTGGTGTTATTTCTGATGGTTCATTTGGCATTCCTGACGGGCTCATTTATTCTTTCCCTGTGAAGTACACCAAGGATGGCTTAACGATTCAAACCAAAATAACATGTGATCAAATAATAGCAGAGAATATCAAAAGAACGGCTGAGGAGCTTCAAGATTATTGTGATGATGCCATTGCTTTGGTAGATCCATCAGTTTTAAAAAGAAAAGAATCAAGAGCAAATAAGCGAGCTAAAGCTGTGCCTGATAATCCGGAAAACTTAACAGAAAATGGAACTGAAAATATTCCGACAGATACAGACACAAAAAATCCAACAACAGAACCTACCCAAGAGGAATGAAATATATATCATTTTCTTAGTTGCTAGGTATTATTATAAGCCTTAAATGAATTTGAATCAAATTATAAAGGTCCAAATGAAAACCACCAAACTCAAAAGATTTACAATTTCATTAAAAGATTCACAAGTATGAACTTCAGTAAAATCTAGCTTAATATGTTCTGATGTTTTTATTTTCATACTCAGCCAGACTTTCAGCACGTGTTTATATTCAATTTTCTCATTGTATGTTAATTTAACTCTTTAATTAGATCAGCGAAGTATAATCCTATGTCACCGACCCTTTGTTGGAAATTAATTTTCTAGAAATATGTTGATTTTCTTTTTATCAGTATAATGAACAATTAAAATGTTTTTTTTTCTGAAAATTTTTAGCAGTTTCTATTTTTGTTGTGGGATACAAAAGTCTTATTTGTATGTTTGGCCTCATCTTTGTGTATGGGTATAACATTTTGAGAGAAATTTACGAAATGTTAATTTTTGGGCTATTAAAGCTCCCCTTGGGCTGTGATTTGGGTTATGCAAAGTTAACTTTTTATTATTGTACTATCGTACTATTGTATTATTATTATCTTATTATTGTACATTCGTTTATCAATTAATCAAAATGTTCACGCCCAGCTTGATTATTCATTAAATATAATGATATATTTTTTTTCGACATATTTGAAAAGTGATGTTAGATCAAAACTTTTGATCTACCGGGTGCACCAAAAAAAAGTATACAGGTTTTTCGAGATATTGTGAGCTTCAGGATTTTTTTGTTCATTCTTTTTTTTTCATTATATAGAGGATGCTCTAACTTGAATATTGAGTTATCATAAATTAAATTCGAAAAAGTAGTTCCAAAGTTATTTAAAAAAAAACTGACTTTTTTTTAAACGTCAAAAGTTCAAAAAATCATTAAAAACACGGTTAGTGTAAAACGCAGGTCACAGGTCACAGGTCGCAGGTCACAGGTCACAGGTCAGTGATGACAGGTTAACTCTAATCAATGTCAATTCAGAGGAAAATGTTTGGAAAACACTAAGGTTTATCAAAAACATAATTCTTAAGCAATTTCATCCATATAAAACCATTTCAAACATCAAAATTTAACCATGTGCTTTTATCGATCTTTCGCGGTTTGCGCCGTGTATAACGCAGACCAGAAAATATTTGAAACCATATTATACGTATAACAGGTATATTACATATTGTAATGTTTGTAATGTTATATGATGGTTACATATAATAAAACAAATCGCTCTAAAACTACCTTCTCAGAGAACTCACGAGCTTCTGATTGGTGCAATTTTATATCCAGCCATATTGTTATCATCACATTCGGCATGCTGAATATTTTTGGTGTTTTTCTCTTGTAAGACATGATATTTTGTAGTTCTGTCAATATTTTTGTCAAAAATTGTCATTAAGTCATTAAAATGACAATTGAATAATTAATTAGTTTCATCCTTCTAAAACCACTCTCTTAGGGACCTCACAAGCTTCTGATTGGTGCCGTTTTATATCCATTCACACTATCTACATCACATTCTGTATTATAAATATTTTTCGTTTTTTTGTTTTGCTAGGTATCATATTTTATGATTTTGTCATTATTTTTGTAAGTAAGTGTCACTATGTCAAAATAGGTTGTTATTCTATTCAATTGTCATTTTATAATATCTAAATAGCATGTATTACTTGTTTGTAATTTAATGCGTTACGTATTGATGTTATGTTATGTATATGTTATGATCTTATTTTTTTTCCGGTCTGCACTTTCTTGACCTGTGACCTGCGACCTGTGACCTGCGACCTGTGACCTGCGTTTTACACTAACCGTTAAAAACAGCAAGCAAGCCATAAATAAGACAAAATGACAAAAACACAATTTTATTCTTTTTTTTTTCTTATTTATATTTTACCAACAGTTTTTCCATCTTATTTACACGTCGTGAACATTTCTAACACAAGCAAACTCAATGCTAACCCAAGTTCTTTGAGCAACTAGTCGAGGAATGGTGATCTATTTTTTCAAAAGTTTTCTCACATAGCACAAAACATCAAAACCTCTCTTGGAGATTTCCAAGACTTTTTTCAGCTTTTCCAAAAATATTATTCTACATGGGAATAGTTTTACCATAATTTTAAATTCTGTAACGAGTTTTGATGAGCACCGTTGCATATTTTGTTAATTTTATTTGTAAAGAAGGTAAATGTTATTAGAATATTTGGACGGATTATAACAAAATAAGTGGATATAAACATAACAGACCCCTCAAAATTTAAGTTTATCCTTTCTCTTTCCTATGCAAAGTGATTGATTCTTTAACAGTTGAAAGAATTCGAGAAAATCCATTTCAATGAGGGGGAATTTTTTTCTGGGACACCCGGTATAAAAACCGAAAACTATCACCTCCCCCCCGTTTATTTGGAACCTAAGAGTAATACTTTAATCGTTCTTTTTCTTAGACATAAAAAATGAGTTAATCTGCAATAGAAAAGATTGGATTTGTATTGGCGAGACACTGTGGACATGCACCAAAGTGTAAGTTTCTCCTAATGCTCATTATATATAATTTAGATTACTTAGCCTTCTAGAGGTTTATATGGCGTTCTAGGGATTTCAGTGATGATTACTTTAGGCGTACAAACTTTCGCGAGCAGAAACTTTCGCGAGGACGAAAAATCGCGAAATTCACGACATTTACTTTCAAGACGTAAAATTGAGAATTTTCACATGAAAAAACGGCTTAGAGGGACAAATACTTCTTGGATTGGCTTGAAACATTTGTTTTTTTGACTTATTAGTCTTTTAGCAGGCAAAAAAGTACCATAAAAAGTTACATTTTATTCAATGTTTGAAGTTTTACAGATTTTCTATTTTGTCAAGAATTTTTCGCGAGCATAAACTTTCGCGAATGCCATTCCTAGAATTTTTAAATACATTTACTTCCGCGAAAAGGGCCATATTAAACTCAATGAATGAAAGTACTCTCAGGCTCCCGGGCTACGGGGTGGGAGACTGAACTTGACGGTACCAACGGGGACTTGTCGCCGTAGTTTAAAAAGTGAGTTTTGTAAAATTACATTTTGATCCTAGTCGAAAAAATCTGATATTTTTACCGAAAATCCACATTGAGCAGAGCAAGGCTTTTCATGACTCACCACTGGATTATTCGACCAGATTTTGCGTGAGCGAATCAATGGGTTTGTATTTGTACTGAAGAAAAATTTTTTTATCCTTGGCTATTATCTGATATTCCGATGGCGGATTGGCGGCCGCCCACGCTAAAGCTCTAATGGAGCGGGCCAATTTTCCATCGGAGAGGAATGATGTTCCGCATCCCCAGTCGGGTTCAGCTACCCTTAAGTGTAAGCTAAAAATATTTCGGGTGGACCCGTCAATCCCCGAAAACGAGGGCTGGTTTACCAGACCTCCCGCTGCAAAATCCTTGCAAAATTCCGTAATCTAATCCTTCCAGATGTTGAAAATTTTCCCAATCTTCAGTGCTTTAGTGTGTCGGATGAAAATTTCACCATCTGGGTGCCAGATAACCTTGGCTGCCAAGAAGCTTGATTTCGTGTTTTTCACATAGAATACACAAAAATTAGGGCTTCTAGAAGGTACCTCATCTGTGGAATTAAAGAATTCTAGAACAGTTGAGATAGGACATTTTGGCCCCCCCGGAAAAGAAATTGAAAAATTGACTAAAATTGAGAGAGTCTTAAATAGTACAAAATAGGCCTTTTCATAAATTACGCTACGAACATCGCTTGCCTCGTATTCAAACAATTATCATGGTGATTATGTTCCTTGAGACATTAAATGATTCTTTTATGAATAGGAATTCGTTTTAATAAAATTCTCCTGCTGGGAGTAATCACCATGGTAATAATTTCAAAACGAGGCAAGTGATGTTCGTGACGTAATTTATGAAAAGGTCTCTGATTCTTATAAGAATGTGTCCTGGTAACACTTTCTGGTTTTCCTTGAACGTAATTTTCCCCAAACGGACATTTTCAAAAAATGACAAAAAAACAAGCTAGATGCTGAATGGACCTACCTGATGATGAAAGTTAGATAGCAATGCGAGGAGAAAAATGAAAAAAATCAGTCAGAAGATATAGCGTTTAGCGCAAATGCATAACGCAAAAAATTCATCATTGATTGTTGATGGGGGGAGAGGAAAGGGTTGTAAGGAAAAAATAAATATAAAGTTCTGGTCGCAAAAATCAGTTTTATTGAAAATTGAATCATGCTTGATGGTGAGCATTGTTATCAATAATGTTTTTGTGTGAAAAAAATTGGAAATATAAGGAAAAAATCCAATGAAAATCTGCAAAAACGGCGATTTCCGGCATTTTCCACCTGAAGAAATTTTCCTCAAAAATCGAACTCGGCCATGTTTTGACCATTGCGAATACGCATCTCTCTGCAAAAAATCAGAAAAAACAAAAGATGAAAATTCGAGGAAATGTCAAAAAACCGGTTTTTCCGGCATATTTCTGGCCTTTTCGGCCGGAAAAAAATGTTTTTCGAAAATCGAGCTTCGTCACATTTTAGGTATTGTCATTTTGCATCAGTGTGAAAAATTTCATAAAAAAATATAAAGTACAGCTCGAGAAATTCAAGAAATACTGTCTTCCCAGCGAAAATAGGTTGTTCCGGAGATTTTTAAATAGTTCCGGCTTCAAAATTCAATTTTATTGAAAATTGAAACATGCTTGATGGTGGGCATTGCTATCAATAATGTGTTTGAATGAAAAAACAACCATTTAAAAGGAAAAAGCCCAATGAAAACCCAGAAAACGGCGATTTCCGGCATATTTCAGGCATTCTCCGCCGGAAAAAAATGTTTCTCAAAAATCGGACTCGGCCATGTTTTGGACATTGTTAATACGCATCTTTGTGCAAAAAATCAGAAAAAACAAATGATAAAATCTCGAGAAAATGCCAAAAAACAGTATTTCCGGCATATTTCCGGCATTTTCGGCCGGAAAAGTACGTTAATTGAAAATCAGGCTCTGTCATATTTTAGGTATTGCCATTTTGCATCAGTGTGCAAAATTTCATGAAAAAATATAAAGTACAGCTCGAGAAATTCAAGAAATGCCGTTTTTTTTTTTTTTTTTTTTCCGGCGAAAATAGGCTGTTCCGGCGATTTTTAGAAAGTTCCGGCTTCAAAAATCACTTTTATTGACAATTAAACCATGCTTGATGGTGGGCATTGCTAAAAATAATGTTTTTGTGTGAAAAAACAACGAAATATAAGGAAAAAGTCCAATGAAAATCTGCAAAAAACGGCGATTTCCGGATATTTCCGGCATTTTCAGCCGGAATAGAATTTTTTTTTTCTCAAAAATCGGACTAATCCATGTTTTAGGCATTGCTAATACGCATCTTTGTGCAAAAAATCAGAAAAAACTAATGATGAAATCTCGAGAAAATGCCAAAAAACCGGTTTTTCCGGCATATTTCCGGCATTTTCGGCCGGAAATGAATTTTTTTCGAAAATCGGGCTCAGTCACATTTTGGGCATTACCATTTTGCATCTTTGTGCCAAAAATTAGGAAAAACTAATGAGCCAATCCCGAGAAAAGCTAGTAACGAACGGACGAACGAACGAACGAACACGGGTTAATTTATAGGACTACCCCACCGGGGTAGGTCCAAAAATGAAAATGGAAAGTTACACAAAGTTGTAAAAATTTGACTTAATTTGTGATATCAAGTGTGATATTAAAGGTTTTGTTTTTAAATAAGTGTGATATCGTTTGCTTACTCATCAATTTTAATTCATAAGCTTCTTCACATTGGATTGACACGGATGTGGAGCAAGATTGGTCAGAAAGAATAAAAAAACATTTTTTGCTTATATCAGCACAATATAATAAGGCAGACACTGTCCTGATATGAAATATGTGTCTGATATGAGAAACGGGAACACTTATGTAGAAATAAAACCTTTAATCAAGTGAAAATTTTACAACTTTCCGTTTCTCTTTTTTATTCGGGGAAATGTAATGTGTCTACACTATTTTTTTAAGCATACGGGAAAATCAGGTCGAGGCTCAATTACCAAAACTTACCTTACCAAAATCTTATTTTCAGCCTCAATTTATGCTTATTTACAGTATATGTTTAGACTTCGATTTGTTGATTTTCTTTGGGTTCATGAAAATTTCGAATTTTTAAGTCGGAACATTGATTCGGCTCAAGGAATGAGTTTTCTTTGTAATTTGGCACCGCAAGCAAAAATCTTTGGTCTAAGAAAGCTCAAAGAGCCCTAAAAAGGTCAGCGTTTTGGAAAAGCTGCACTATTTTTTTTGCATTTCAGCTTGGATGTATGCTTAGCATTATGCTCATTTTCAATGAATTTGAGCCTTTAAACGATAGTGCGATAGACACTTATTTCATGCAGTGTAAAAGTTATGCTTACTGTATTCGGAGATGAAACTAAAATGGGGGGGGGGTGAGTCTCCCTGTACATTATGAATAAAATTAAAGGCATACCGCTGAACGATTATCAATTATTATATTCTTACAATTTGCAATTAAATCAACCAATCATCTTCCAAAAATCTTCATAAATGAAATTTACAATTTTAAAACGAAAAAAAAAACAAGCTTAACTGTTGTCCAGAAAAAGGGCCATGGAAAAAGGAAAGCAAGTGGCTTTTTAGATGTTACGTAGTACCGAGTATGATATATTTATTTTCGAGTTCTAATCTTTTGTCAAATTCCCTTGTCTTTAAAGGTGAGGCAAATTTTACAACGACTAGAGAAAGAAAATTAGTGAGCATATAAAATTGACTACAGTAATCCCATTTTTTAATAATTTGATAATCGTTTACTTTAATCGTAGAAATTTTAGCGAGACTAATTTTAGCGTATATTAGCGAGTCAGGAAAATCTTGATTATTTTTGGATTTATTTTAGCGAATCACGATTTCAAAAAATTTCGCGTGGATAAATTTTAGAGAATACTCGTATTACATTATTGACTGAATTCGTTTTCTAGTATTTCTTTGCGCTGAAACCCTTTCTATTGATAAAATGTACCAAGGCAATATAACCAGAAATTTCGCGCGGATAAATTTTAGCGATCTGTCCATTCAGCATGTTTTAGCGAGACTTATTTTGGCGAAAATAGGGAAAACTCGCTAAAACGCTAAAATTAATCTCGCTAAAATTTCTACGATTAAATTAATCAAACCACTTATGTCTAACGCAGTTTCCGGACACACTGTAGATCATATTATTTTAAAAATATAAACCGAAATTAGAAAAAATATTTTCTTATGTTATATCTAAAAATATCTAACTTATTTTCAAATTTTGCGAGTAGAAAAAAATCATAAAGATTCTTTGTAATTAAATTATGTCTAAATTCATCAAAATCAGTTTTCGCCCTCACTCTATTTATATCTGTATAATATTTTGATATTTTGAGAGTAATGTGGTTTAAAATTGTCAAAATACGAACAACCTTTAAAACTCTTTTCTTTGATAAGTTCTATGTCTTCAAAAATATACCCGTTTGCCAATTATCCCCTTATCCCTTATCCTTACTGAATTCCCCCAATACTTCTAAAATTAAAAGATCTAATGTTACCAAGATACAAAAACATAAAAATTACAACAAATTAGCCCCTAAATATGCTACAGTACAGCGCATAGGATTATCAAATCAAATGTGCACTTTGTTTATAATACCATACAAAAATAACGCTTGTTTGTTGGAAATCACTTGTCAATCGATAATTCTCTGAGAAAGTTTTTGCCTCTTTTTCACTTAATTTCTTTCATTTTCCAAGCATTTCGGCCGAAATTAGGATTTTAAATTTTTTGCAAGGACTATTTTTCTGCCAAAATTAGCAAATCAACTAATTTTCACATTAGATATTTGCAACCCGCCACATAGTTTGTACGCGCCTTAAAGTATTACCAAACTTTATGAAATAACACAATCATTATCGGCATTACCAGACGAAGATGAGCGTGGTCCTATATCGGGTCGTTTCTTTGGTTTCGGTGGTCGTTGTAATAAAGGCTGTATCTTTTTACTATTTTTCAATTCTTCGACAACGTATCTTTGAAGACACCGTTCAGTTAACGAAGGCTCGCTCTGATTGGGTGCTAAACAGTAATTTTCCTCATCCAGTAAAAATGTGATTAGATATTGAGGATAACATTGATCGCGCTCAAAGACAATATACATTGAAGGTGACGAAATGCTGTTGACACAGCTATCGTAAAGTGTATGAGGATCTGAAGGTGATATGGGCGGTGGTCGTTTCAAAGTACGGTCTCCCTAAAGTTGAATTAATTAAACTAAAATCATTGAATCTTAAACATACTCAAATCCAAATTACAAGTCTTAAATGTTAAAAGACATACTTTTAGTCGTACTTTTTGGTAGGAGCCACGTGTTATATTGCTAATTAATATCTATACCTAAGTCATTAAAAAGCTGTTTAAAGTTATCATACCCGGGTTGATCGTCCAGCCAAAACCTTTGCCAAAAACATATATCTCAACTTATTTGAATCAGGTCTTGTGTAGGTCAAACTGTATGAAGCTTCTTTGGCAAAATAACTTCCTTGGCCAAAAGCCGTTGCGTTTTTACCGTTCAATCTCCAATCAAAATTTTGTTTGCATATCCCATCAACCACTGCGGCATCTGTCCCATGATACAGTTCGAGTTCATTGAGATCATTTTCGCCAAGTTTCTTCGTTAAGATTTTCTTCTTGCTAAAAAAAATGGAAACAAAATATATTATTACTAAAAAATCTGATTGCTTAAAAGGAAAAAACAATATACAAAATGGAAACCACAAATATAAATCTTAGCTACCTTTGATATTTTTGATAAAACTCGGCATTGCAGATTTCTTCCACATCTAAAACAGTCACATTTTTTCCTAATGAAGCTTTGAACTGTTGTGAAATTTGTTTTTTTTTGGTTGGTTCGACATCGAGACGACCTCCTTCAAAGGAAACTTCTTTCGGCCAATGCCAAGGTGTGTTGTCTTCCTCTTGTGGCGTTGATGACCTGTCAAAACCAAAAAAAAATGCAATCTTTCGCCACGGCATGACGTCAGAACTGGGATACAACAGAACACTTACTAAAGATTAATTATGTGTTTTCAGTAAACATAATCTTTTAGTGAGTTAAACCATAATGTTTGTTTTACCCTCGAAATTATTAAATCTTATTTGTTGAAAAATATGTCTCGTGACTTTCCGTGTCAAAGAATGGGTATGTGTATTCCGAGGAAGCTTAAATGAAAATACACTGGGAGTATATAATCCCAGTCCCTTAGTTCGTTTTCTTTATAATTCTGATAGCGCTCACGATTGTATCCGGCCAATCAGTAAAAAATAAAATAGTGGTACAAGTGGCAATGAACGAGAGAATGAATTATCATAATTAGAGCACGATCCTCTTCCAGGGTGTCTACGGATTTTTTTTCGGGATTTTCAAGGTTTTCAAGGTTTTTTTGGCTAAAACTTTGGCACTTTTCAAGGTTTTTTGATACTCAGTTGACATGGCTCTTTACAGGAATTTTGTTTTTTTTTCAGAATAGAGGACAGCAAATAAAATTGATTCGCTTTTGGTGCCCGGGGAATTACTTCCACAGTTAAGGGCTCTGACCATAGTGAATTTTTCATAATTGCTGTGTTTAAAATGTGTTTTCTGACTGATGTAACCAACAAAACTATGGCATGTTATACATTTTCTGTTAGACAAACTATTCCTGAATCTGAAAATTCAAAAATTGCATTGAAAAAATTTGATGAATAAGAAAATGAAAACTTTTGCGAGGAAGAGTATTTCAACTTTGAAGAGCTTAGTTTCGACGAAGAAAAAACATTTTGAAAATTTTTTCGCAGTAGATGGTGTATCTTTTACTAGCCCGGGGTCCACTTAAAGCTTTTTTTATAGACTGGATGGCGCGATTAAGTGGCCCGGTAGTGTATGGTAATATGCTTTTGCTTAGGCGGACTGTAAAACAGTCCGCCAGATTTTAGTTGTTTTTGGAAGGTAAAAACAGTATGAAGCAATATTTTTATTTAAAAATAAGGGATTGCAAATCTGTTCTTCAAAATAGTGGTTTTTCATCAATTTTTCATCTGGATTTTGCTTAAAAAAAACAGTCATAACTTTTGACACATCTTTTTAGAAAAACTTTCCGCAAAATTTAAAATAGTTCAATAACACAGTGTAAAGAAATTTTGAAACAAAAAAGTTAATTACCCATTAAAACTAAGCACTTTTTGTAAAAGAGGGTGAAGCAACATATTATTAACATCTTTTTAAAGTTCATAACGTTATTTTTGCAATTAAATTCTTAATTACTCTTAAGGGATTCGATTAAAAAGCAATTTATAAAGGCAATTCTTTGTTAAAAGTGTTAAGAAACCTGAAATATAACTCATGTTCAAATACCAAAATCAATTTTTGGACTATGGTCAGAGCCCTTAAATTCCTATCTCCCTCTCGAGACAATACTACAAAGAGAAATAATCCAGCTCCCTAGTCTTCCAACTGTAGAAATAAAAAATTAGAAGCGAAACCAATTGTTTACAGTGACCGAGGAGGCGCAACCAGAGGGTGTTGAGATCGGGTTTTTCGATTTTAGATTCATACAGGGGTGTAATAGAACCGTGTTCGCCGTCGAGTGCAGACGTGTTGCAGATTTTTTCAAAAACTTTGATTTCTGGATTTTGGATTTTGGTTTTTGAACTTGATTTCAAACTTTGCTTCTAATTTTTGGTTTGTTTCCTGTTTATCTCGACACATATCTTCTTGGATCATTGTATGCAAAAGAATGGATGAAAATGAGACTAGTTTTGAAAAAGAAATCAGACAGACTGAAGCTTTCATCGACAAACAGTTCACAGACGCTCTGAAAATTGAAGTTCTTGATGAAATGAAGACATTTGTCTGGAGAAAAATAAAAGATGAACTTGAGTTTCTGAAACCGTTGAATCATGAAAATTCTTCAAGACATGAACAGAGTTACCATACTGAAGAAAAATTTATTGACCACTTGAAAAGGGAGGTAGAATTTTTAAGGAGGCAGCTTGAAAATCGGAATGATATCATCTACACGCTTCTACAAGAAAAGTCCTCTGTAAATCAAAACATTAAAAAAGACACACAAAATGACGAATTTCTTTTACCGAAAAATCCTATTAAGCCTATTAACAACGCTCAACTTGGAAAAATAACACTTGATAATCGATATGATGCACTTTTCATTGAAGAAAATGATAATGAGAATTATTGCTTCGGAACAAATGATGAATGTTACAAGGCGTAAGTCTCGCAATAGAATAACAAAAAGAAAACTCTGTTAACATAATAATGATAACAGAAAAGACTGTTTGCGGTTGTTGGTGATTCAATGATCAAATACATTAAAGGTTTCAAACTATCAAATAAATCAAACAAAGTTGTTGTGGAAACTTTTCCTGGGGCTAAGGTGGATTGTATGAAACACTACATTAAACCAACATTAGATAAAAAGCCGGATGCTGTTATCATACACTGTGGGACAAATGATCTGAAGCTAAAAGAGCCTGAAAACATAGCAGATAACATCATAGGATTGACGAAAATGGTGAGCGAAGAAAGTAAAGAAACTTGCATTTTGGTATCTGGCATTATCCCAAGAGGTGATGATTTAAATCGAAATGTTAAGAAGGTTAATGAAATTCTGCAGAAAAAGTGTAATGAATGCAATGTTGGCTTTATTGACAATGAAAATATCGACCCTGAAAGACACTTTAAACAACAGCAAA